>NC_081556.1:132262120-132550819 GCF_963082655.1 Stomoxys calcitrans | reverse complement strand
AAAAATCGAAATTTCACTTGGAAAACTTAAAATGGCTGTATCTCCTAAACTATGCGTCGTAGAGAGAAATGGGCCTTAATTCGTGACTCCATCAAAAATCCATTAAAAATCGAAATTTTACTTGGAAAACTTAAAATGGCTGTATCTCCTAAACTATGCGTCGTAGAGGAAAATGGGCCTTAATTCGTGACTTCATCAAAAATCCATTAAAAATCGAAATTTCACTTGGAAAACTTAAAATGGCTGTATCTCCTAAACTATTCGTCGTAGAGGGAAATGGGCCTTAATTCGTGACTCCATCAAAAATCCATTAAAAATCGAAATTTCACTTCGAAAACTTAAATGGCTGTATCTCCTAAACTATGCGTCGTAGAGGGAAATGGGCCTTAATTCGTGACTCCATCAAAAATCCATTAAAAATCGAAATTTCACTTGGAAAACTTAAAATGGCTGTATCTCCTAAACTATGCGTCGTAGAGGGAAATGGGCCTTACTTCGTGACTCCATCAAAAATCCAACTATGCGTCGTAGAGGGAAATGGGCCTTAATTCGTGACTCCATAAAAAATCCATTAAAAATCGAAATTTCACTTGGAAAACTTAAATGGCTGTATCTCCTAAACTATGCGTCGTAGAGGGAAATGGGCCTTAATTCGTGACTCCATCAAAAATTCATTAAAAATCGAAATTTCACTTGGTAAAACTTAAAATGGCTGTATCTCCTAAACTATGCGTCGTAGAGGGAAATGGGCCTTAATTCGTGACTCCATCAAAAATCCATTAAAAATCTAAATTTCACTTGGAAAACTTAAAATGGCTGTATCTCCTAAACTATGCGTCGTAGAGAGAAATGGGCCTTAATTCGTGACTCCATCAAAAATCCATTAAAAATCGAATTTCACTTGGAAAACTTAAATGGCTGTATCTCCTAAACTGTGCGTCGTAGAGGAAATGGGCCTTAATTCCTGACTCATCAAAAATCCTTTAAAAATCGAAATTTCACTTGGAAAACTTAAAATGGCTGTATCTCCTAAACTATGCGTCGTAGAGAGAAATGGGCCTTAATTCGTGACTCCATCAAAAATCCATTAAAAATCGAAATTTTACTTGGAAAACTTAAAATGGCTGTATCTCCGAAACTATGCGTCGTAGAGGGAAATGGGCCTTAATTCGTGACTCCATCAAAAATCCATTAAAAATCGAAATTTCACTTGAAAAACTTAAAATGGCTGTATCTCCTAAACTATGCGTCGTAGAGGGAAATGGGCCTTAATTCGTGACTCCATCAAAAATCCTTTAAAAATCGAAATTTCACTTGGAAAACTTAAAATGGCTGTATCTCCTAAACTATGCGTCGTAGAGAGAAATGGGCCTTAATTCGTGACTCCATCAAAAATCCATTAAAAATCGAAATTTCACTTGGAAAACTTAAAATGGCTGTATCTCCTAAACTATGCGTCGTAGAGGGAAATGGCCTTAATTCGTGACTCCATCAAAAATCCATTAAAAATCGAAATTTCACTTGGAAAACTTAAAATGGCTGTATCTCCTAAACTATGCGTCGTAGAGGGAAATGGGCCTTAATTCGTGACTCCATCAAAAATCCATTAAAATCGAAATTTCACTTGGAAAACTTAAAATGGCTGTATCTCCTAAACTATGCGTCGTAGAGGGAAATGGGCCTTAATTCGTGACTCCATCAAAAATCCATTAAAAATCAAAATTTCACTTGGAAAACTTAAAATGGCTGTATCTCCTAAACTAGGCGTCGTAGAGGGAAATGGGCCTCCATCAATAATCCATTAAAAATCGAAATTTCACTTGGAAAACTTAAAATGGCTGTATCTCCTAAACTATGCGTCGTAGAGAGAAATGGGCCTTAATTCGTGACTCCATCAAAAATCCATTAAAAATCGAAATTTCACTTGGAAAACTTAAAATGGCTGTATCTCCTAAACTATGCGTCGTAGAGGGAAATGTGCCTTAATTCGTGACTCCATCAAAAATCCATTAAAAATCGAAATTTCACTTGGAAAACTCAAAATGGCTGTATCTCCTAAACTATGCGTCGTAGAGGGAAATGGGCCTTAATTCGTGACTCCATCAAAAATCCTTTAAAAATCGAAATTTCACTTGGAAAACTTGAAATGGCTGTATCTCCTAAACTATGCGTCGTAGAGAGAAATGGGCCTTAATTCGTGACTCCATCAAAAATCCATTAAAAATCGAAAACTTAAAATGGCTGTATCTCCTAAACTATGCGTCGTAGAGGGAAATGGGCCTTAATTCGTGACTCCATCAAAAATCCATTAAAAATCTAAATTTCATTTGGAAAACTTAAAATGGCTGTATCTCCTAAACTATGCGTCGTATAGGGAAATGGGCCTTAATTCGTGACTCCATCAAAAATCCATTAAAAATCGAAAACTTAAAATGGCTGTATCTCCTAAACTATGCGTCGTAGAGGGAAATGGGCCTTAATTCGTGACTCCATCAAAAATCCATTAAAAATCGAAATTTCACTTGGAAAACTTAAAATGGCTGTATCTCCTATACTATGCGTCGTAGAGGAAAAGGGGCCTTAATTCGTGACTCCATCAATAATCCATTAAAAATCGAAATTTCACTTGGAAAACCTAAAATGGCTGTATCTCCTAAACTATGCGTCGTAGAGAGAAATGGGCCTTAATTCGTGACTCCATCAAAAATCCATTAAAAATCGAAATTTCACTTGGAAAACTTAAAATGGCTATATCTCCTAAACTATGCGTCGTAGAGGGAAATGGGCCTTAATTCGTGACTCCATCAAAAATCCATTAAAAATCGAAATTTCACTTGGAAAACTCAAAATGGCTGTATCTCCTAAACTATGCGTCGTAGAGGGAAATGGGCCTTAATTCGTGACTCCATCAAAAATCCTTTAAAAATCGAAATTTCACTTGGAAAACTTAAAATGGCTGTATCTCCTAAACTATGCGTCGTAGAGGGAAATGGGCCTTAATTCGTGACTCCATCAAAAATCCATTAAAAATCGAAATTTCACTTGGAAAACTTAAAATGGCTGTATCTCCTAAACTATGCGTCGTAGAGGGAAATGGGCCTTAATTCGTGACTTCATCAAAAATCCATTAAAAATCGAAATTTCACTTGGAAAACTTAAAATGGCTGTATCTCCTAAACTATGCGTCGTAGAGGAAAATGGGCCTTAATTCGTGACTCCATCAAAAATCCATTAAAAATCGAAAACTTAAAATGGCTGTATCTCCTAAACTATGCGTCGTAGAGGGAAATGGGCCTTAATTCGTGACTCCATCAAATCCATTAAAAATCGAAATTTCACTTGGAAAACTTAAAATGGCTGTATCTCCTAAACTATGCGTCGTAGAGGGAAATGGGCCTTAATTCGTGACTTCATCAAAAATCCATTAAAAATCGAAATTTCACTTGGAAAACTTAAAATGGCTGTATCTCCTAAACTATGCGTCGTATAGGGAAATGGGCCTTAATTCGTGACTCCATCAAAAATCCATTAAAAATCGAAAACTTAAAATGGCTGTATCTCCTAAACTATGCGTCGTAGAGGGAAACGGGCCTTAATTCGTGACTCCATCAAAAATCCATTAAAAATCGAAATTTCACTTGGAAAACTTAAAATGGCTGTATCTCCTAAACTATGCGTCGTAGAGGGAAATGGGCCTTAATTCGTGACTCCATCAAAAATCCATTAAAAATCGAAATTTCACTTGAAAAACTTAAAATGGCTGTATCTCCTAAACTATGCGTCGTATAGGGAAATGGGCCTTAATTCGTGACTCCATCAAAAATCCATTAAAAATCGAAAACTTAAAATGGCTGTATCTCCTAAACTATGCGTCGTAGAGGAAAAGGGGCCTTAATTCGTGACTCCATCAATAATCCATTAAAAATCGAAATTTCACTTGGAAAACTTAAAATGGCTGTATCTCCTAAACTATGCGTCGTAGAGAGAAATGGGCCTTAATTCGTGACTCCATCAAAAATCCATTAAAAATCGAAATTTCACTTGGAAAACTTAAAATGGCTGTATCTCCTAAACTATGCGTCGTAGAGGGAAATGGGCCTTAATTCGTGACTCCATCAAAAATCCATTAAAAATCGAAATTTCACTTGGAAAACTCAAAATGGCTGTATCTCCTAAACTAGGCGTCGTAGAGGGAAATGGGCCTTAATTCGTGACTCCATCAAAAATCCTTTAAAAATCGAAATTTCACTTGGAAAACTTAAAATGGCTGTATCTCCTAAACTATGCGTCGTAGAGAGAAATGGGCCTTAATTCGTGACTCCATCAAAAATCCATTAAAAATCGAAATTTCACTTGGAAAACTTAAAATGGCTGTATCTCCTAAACTATGCGTCGTAGAGGGAAATGGGCCTTAATTCGTGACTTCATCAAAAATCCATTAAAAATCGAAATTTCACTTGGAAAACTTAAAATGGCTGTATCTCCTAAACTATGCGTCGTATAGGAAAATGGGCCTCAATTCGTGACTCCATCAAAAATCCATTAAAAATCGAAAACTTAAAATGGCTGTATCTCCTAAACTATGCGTCGTAGAGGGAAATGGGCCTTAATTCGTGACTCCATCAAAAATCCATTAAAAATCGAAATTTCACTTGAAAAACTTAAAATGGCTGTATCTCCTAAACTATGCGTCGTAGAGGGAAATGGGCCTTAATTCGTGACTCCATCAATAATCCATTAAAAATCGAAATTTCACTTGGAAAACTTAAAATGGCTGTATCTCCTAAACTATGCGTCGTAGAGAGAAATGGGCCTTAATTCGTGACTCCATCAAAAATCCATTAAAAATCGAAATTTTACTTGGAAAACTTAAAATGGCTGTATCTCCTAAACTATGCGTCGTAGAGGAAAATGGGCCTTAATTCGTGACTTCATCAAAAATCCATTAAAAATCGAAATTTCACTTGGAAAACTTAAAATGGCTGTATCTCCTAAACTATTCGTCGTAGAGGGAAATGGGCCTTAATTCGTGACTCCATCAAAAATCCATTAAAAATCGAAATTTCACTTCGAAAACTTAAAATGGCTGTATCTCCTAAACTATGCGTCGTAGAGGGAAATGGGCCTTAATTCGTGACTCCATCAAAAATCCATTAAAAATCGAAATTTCACTTGGAAAACTTAAAATGGCTGTATCTCCTAAACTATGCGTCGTAGAGGGAAATGGGCCTTACTTCGTGACTCCATCAAAAATCCAACTATGCGTCGTAGAGGGAAATGGGCCTTAATTCGTGACTCCATAAAAAATCCATTAAAAATCGAAATTTCACTTGGAAAACTTAAAATGGCTGTATCTCCTAAACTATGCGTCGTAGAGGGAAATGGGCCTTAATTCGTGACTCCATCAAAAATTCATTAAAAATCGAAATTTCACTTGGAAAACTTAAAATGGCTGTATCTCCTAAACTATGCGTCGTAGAGGGAAATGGGCCTTAATTCGTGACTCCATCAAAAATCCATTAAAAATCTAAATTTCACTTGGAAAACTTAAAATGGCTGTATCTCCTAAACTATGCGTCGTAGAGAGAAATGGGCCTTAATTCGTGACTCCATCAAAAATCCATTAAAAATCGAAATTTCACTTGGAAAACTTAAAATGGCTGTATCTCCTAAACTGTGCGTCGTAGAGGGAAATGGGCCTTAATTCCTGACTCATCAAAAATCCTTTAAAAATCGAAATTTCACTTGGAAAACTTAAAATGGCTGTATCTCCTAAACTATGCGTCGTAGAGAGAAATGGGCCTTAATTCGTGACTCCATCAAAAATCCATTAAAAATCGAAATTTTACTTGGAAAACTTAAAATGGCTGTATCTCCGAAACTATGCGTCGTAGAGGGAAATGGGCCTTAATTCGTGACTCCATCAAAAATCCATTAAAAATCGAAATTTCACTTGAAAAACTTAAAATGGCTGTATCTCCTAAACTATGCGTCGTAGAGGGAAATGGGCCTTAATTCGTGACTCCATCAAAAATCCTTTAAAAATCGAAATTTCACTTGGAAAACTTAAAATGGCTGTATCTCCTAAACTATGCGTCGTAGAGAGAAATGGGCCTTAATTCGTGACTCCATCAAAAATCCATTAAAAATCGAAATTTCACTTGGAAAACTTAAAATGGCTGTATCTCCTAAACTATGCGTCGTAGAGGGAAATGGGCCTTAATTCGTGACTCCATCAAAAATCCATTAAAAATCGAAATTTCACTTGGAAAACTTAAAATGGCTGTATCTCCTAAACTATGCGTCGTAGAGGGAAATGGGCCTTAATTCGTGACTCCATCAAAAATCCATTAAAAATCGAAATTTCACTTGGAAAACTTAAAATGGCTGTATCTCCTAAACTATGCGTCGTAGAGGGAAATGGGCCTTAATTCGTGACTCCATCAAAAATCCATTAAAAATCAAAATTTCACTTGGAAAACTTAAAATGGCTGTATCTCCTAAACTAGGCGTCGTAGAGGGAAATGGGCCTCCATCAATAATCCATTAAAAATCGAAATTTCACTTGGAAAACTTAAAATGGCTGTATCTCCTAAACTATGCGTCGTAGAGAGAAATGGGCCTTAATTCGTGACTCCATCAAAAATCCATTAAAAATCGAAATTTCACTTGGAAAACTTAAAATGGCTGTATCTCCTAAACTATGCGTCGTAGAGGGAAATGTGCCTTAATTCGTGACTCCATCAAAAATCCATTAAAAATCGAAATTTCACTTGGAAAACTCAAAATGGCTGTATCTCCTAAACTATGCGTCGTAGAGGGAAATGGGCCTTAATTCGTGACTCCATCAAAAATCCTTTAAAAATCGAAATTTCACTTGGAAAACTTGAAATGGCTGTATCTCCTAAACTATGCGTCGTAGAGAGAAATGGGCCTTAATTCGTGACTCCATCAAAAATCCATTAAAAATCGAAAACTTAAAATGGCTGTATCTCCTAAACTATGCGTCGTAGAGGGAAATGGGCCTTAATTCGTGACTCCATCAAAAATCCATTAAAAATCTAAATTTCATTTGGAAAACTTAAAATGGCTGTATCTCCTAAACTATGCGTCGTATAGGGAAATGGGCCTTAATTCGTGACTCCATCAAAAATCCATTAAAAATCGAAAACTTAAAATGGCTGTATCTCCTAAACTATGCGTCGTAGAGGGAAATGGGCCTTAATTCGTGACTCCATCAAAAATCCATTAAAAATCGAAATTTCACTTGGAAAACTTAAAATGGCTGTATCTCCTATACTATGCGTCGTAGAGGAAAAGGGGCCTTAATTCGTGACTCCATCAATAATCCATTAAAAATCGAAATTTCACTTGGAAAACCTAAAATGGCTGTATCTCCTAAACTATGCGTCGTAGAGAGAAATGGGCCTTAATTCGTGACTCCATCAAAAATCCATTAAAAATCGAAATTTCACTTGGAAAACTTAAAATGGCTATATCTCCTAAACTATGCGTCGTAGAGGGAAATGGGCCTTAATTCGTGACTCCATCAAAAATCCATTAAAAATCGAAATTTCACTTGGAAAACTCAAAATGGCTGTATCTCCTAAACTATGCGTCGTAGAGGGAAATGGGCCTTAATTCGTGACTCCATCAAAAATCCTTTAAAAATCGAAATTTCACTTGGAAAACTTAAAATGGCTGTATCTCCTAAACTATGCGTCGTAGAGGGAAATGGGCCTTAATTCGTGACTCCATCAAAAATCCATTAAAAATCGAAATTTCACTTGGAAAACTTAAAATGGCTGTATCTCCTAAACTATGCGTCGTAGAGGGAAATGGGCCTTAATTCGTGACTTCATCAAAAATCCATTAAAAATCGAAATTTCACTTGGAAAACTTAAAATGGCTGTATCTCCTAAACTATGCGTCGTAGAGGAAAATGGGCCTTAATTCGTGACTCCATCAAAAATCCATTAAAAATCGAAAACTTAAAATGGCTGTATCTCCTAAACTATGCGTCGTAGAGGGAAATGGGCCTTAATTCGTGACTCCATCAAAAATTCATTAAAAATCGAAATTTCACTTGAAAAACTTAAAATGGCTGTATCTCCTATACTATGCGTCGTAGAGGAAAAGGGGCCTTAATTCGTGACTCCATCAATAATCCATTAAAAATCGAAATTTCACTTGGAAAACTTAAAATGGCTGTATCTCCTAAACTATGCGTCGTAGAGAGAAATGGGCCTTAATTCGTGACTCCATCAAAAATCCATTAAAAATCGAAATTTCACTTGGAAAACTTAAAATGGCTATATCTCCTAAACTATGCGTCGTAGAGGGAAATGGGCCTTAATTCGTGACTCCATCAAAAATCCATTAAAAATCGAAATTTCACTTGGAAAACTCAAAATGGCTGTATCTCCTAAACTATGCGTCGTAGAGGGAAATGGGCCTTAATTCGTGACTCCATCAAAAATCCTTTAAAAATCGAAATTTCACTTGGAAAACTTAAAATGGCTGTATCTCCTAAACTATGCGTCGTAGAGGGAAATGGGCCTTAATTCGTGACTCCATCAAATCCATTAAAAATCGAAATTTCACTTGGAAAACTTAAAATGGCTGTATCTCCTAAACTATGCGTCGTAGAGGGAAATGGGCCTTAATTCGTGACTTCATCAAAAATCCATTAAAAATCGAAATTTCACTTGGAAAACTTAAAATGGCTGTATCTCCTAAACTATGCGTCGTATAGGGAAATGGGCCTTAATTCGTGACTCCATCAAAAATCCATTAAAAATCGAAAACTTAAAATGGCTGTATCTCCTAAACTATGCGTCGTAGAGGGAAACGGGCCTTAATTCGTGACTCCATCAAAAATCCATTAAAAATCGAAATTTCACTTGGAAAACTTAAAATGGCTGTATCTCCTAAACTATGCGTCGTAGAGGGAAATGGGCCTTAATTCGTGACTCCATCAAAAATCCATTAAAAATCGAAATTTCACTTGAAAAACTTAAAATGGCTGTATCTCCTAAACTATGCGTCGTATAGGGAAATGGGCCTTAATTCGTGACTCCATCAAAAATCCATTAAAAATCGAAAACTTAAAATGGCTGTATCTCCTAAACTATGCGTCGTAGAGGAAAAGGGGCCTTAATTCGTGACTCCATCAATAATCCATTAAAAATCGAAATTTCACTTGGAAAACTTAAAATGGCTGTATCTCCTAAACTATGCGTCGTAGAGAGAAATGGGCCTTAATTCGTGACTCCATCAAAAATCCATTAAAAATCGAAATTTCACTTGGAAAACTTAAAATGGCTGTATCTCCTAAACTATGCGTCGTAGAGGGAAATGGGCCTTAATTCGTGACTCCATCAAAAATCCATTAAAAATCGAAATTTCACTTGGAAAACTCAAAATGGCTGTATCTCCTAAACTAGGCGTCGTAGAGGGAAATGGGCCTTAATTCGTGACTCCATCAAAAATCCTTTAAAAATCGAAATTTCACTTGGAAAACTTAAAATGGCTGTATCTCCTAAACTATGCGTCGTAGAGAGAAATGGGCCTTAATTCGTGACTCCATCAAAAATCCATTAAAAATCGAAATTTCACTTGGAAAACTTAAAATGGCTGTATCTCCTAAACTATGCGTCGTAGAGGGAAATGGGCCTTAATTCGTGACTTCATCAAAAATCCATTAAAAATCGAAATTTCACTTGGAAAACTTAAAATGGCTGTATCTCCTAAACTATGCGTCGTATAGGAAAATGGGCCTCAATTCGTGACTCCATCAAAAATCCATTAAAAATCGAAAACTTAAAATGGCTGTATCTCCTAAACTATGCGTCGTAGAGGGAAATGGGCCTTAATTCGTGACTCCATCAAAAATCCATTAAAAATCGAAATTTCACTTGAAAAACTTAAAATGGCTGTATCTCCTAAACTATGCGTCGTAGAGGGAAATGGGCCTTAATTCGTGACTCCATCAATAATCCATTAAAAATCGAAATTTCACTTGGAAAACTTAAAATGGCTGTATCTCCTAAACTATGCGTCGTAGAGAGAAATGGGCCTTAATTCGTGACTCCATCAAAAATCCATTAAAAATCGAAATTTTACTTGGAAAACTTAAAATGGCTGTATCTCCTAAACTATGCGTCGTAGAGGAAAATGGGCCTTAATTCGTGACTTCATCAAAAATCCATTAAAAATCGAAATTTCACTTGGAAAACTTAAAATGGCTGTATCTCCTAAACTATTCGTCGTAGAGGGAAATGGGCCTTAATTCGTGACTCCATCAAAAATCCATTAAAAATCGAAATTTCACTTCGAAAACTTAAAATGGCTGTATCTCCTAAACTATGCGTCGTAGAGGGAAATGGGCCTTAATTCGTGACTCCATCAAAAATCCATTAAAAATCGAAATTTCACTTGGAAAACTTAAAATGGCTGTATCTCCTAAACTATGCGTCGTAGAGGGAAATGGGCCTTACTTCGTGACTCCATCAAAAATCCAACTATGCGTCGTAGAGGGAAATGGGCCTTAATTCGTGACTCCATAAAAAATCCATTAAAAATCGAAATTTCACTTGGAAAACTTAAAATGGCTGTATCTCCTAAACTATGCGTCGTAGAGGGAAATGGGCCTTAATTCGTGACTCCATCAAAAATTCATTAAAAATCGAAATTTCACTTGGAAAACTTAAAATGGCTGTATCTCCTAAACTATGCGTCGTAGAGGGAAATGGGCCTTAATTCGTGACTCCATCAAAAATCCATTAAAAATCTAAATTTCACTTGAAAAACTTAAAATGGCTGTATCTCCTAAACTGTGCGTCGTAGAGGGAAATGGGCCTTAATTCGTGACTCCATCAAAAATCCATTAAAAATCTAAATTTCACTTGGAAAACTTAAAATGGCTGTATCTCCTAAACTATGCGTCGTAGAGGGAAATGGGCCTTAATTCGTGACTCCATCAAAAATCCATTAAAAATCGAAATTTTACTTGTAAAACTTAAAATGGCTGTATCTCCTAAACTATGCGTCGTAGAGGGAAATGGGCCTTAATTTGTGACTCCATCAAAAATCCATTAAAAATCGAAATTTCACTTGGAAAACTTAAAATGGCTGTATCTCCTAAACTATGCGTCGTAGGAGAAAATGGGCCTTAATTCGTGACTCCATCAAAAATCCATTAAAAATCGAAATTTCAATTGGAAAACTTAAAATGGCTGTATCTCCCAAACTATGCGTCGTAGAGGGAAATGGGCCTTAATTCGTGACTCCATCAAAAATCCATTAAAAATCGAAATTTCACTTGGAAAACTTAAAATGGCTGTATCTCCTAAACTATGCGTCGTAGAGGGAAATGGGCCTTAATTCGTGACTCCATCAAAAATCCATTAAAAATCGAAATTTCACTTGGAAAACTTAAAATGGCTGTATCTCCTAAACTATGCGTCGTATAGGGAAATGGGCCTTAATTCGTGACTCCATCAAAAATCCATTAAAAATCGAAATTTCAATTGGAAAACTTAAAATGGCTGTATCTCCCAAACTATGCGTCGTAGAGGGAAATGGGCCTTAATTCGTGACTCCATCAAAAATCCATTAAAAATCGAAATTTCAATTGGAAAACTTAAAATGGCTGTATCTCCCAAACTATGCGTCGTAGAGGGAAATGGGCCTTAATTCGTGACTCCATCAAAAATCCATTAAAAATCGAAATTTCACTTGGAAAACTTAAAATGGCTGTATCTCCTAAACTATGCGTCGTAGAGGGAAATGGGCCTTAATTCGTGACTCCATCAAAAATCCATTAAAAATCGAAATTTCACTTGGAAAACTTTAAATGGCTGTATCTCCTAAACTATGCGTCGTAGAGGGAAATGGGCCTTAATTCGTGACTCCATCAAAAATCCATTAAAAATCGAAATTTCACTTGGAAAACTTTAAATGGCTGTATCTCCTAAACTATGCGTCGTAGACGGAAATGGGCCTTAATTCGTGACTCCATCAAAAATCCATTAAAAATCGAAATTTCACTTGGAAAACTTAAAATGGCTGTATCTCATAAACTATGCGTCGTAGAGGGAAATGGGCCTTAATTCGTGACTCCATCAAAAATCCATTAAAAATCGAAATTTCACTTGGAAAACTTAAGATGGCTGTATCTCCTAAACTATGCGTCGTAGAGGGAAATGGGCCTTAATTCGTGACTCCATCAAAAATCCATCAAAAATTCATTAGAAATCGAAATTTCACTTGGAAAACTTAAAATGGCTGTATCTCCTAAACTATGCGTCGTAGACGGAAATGGGCCTTAATTCGTGACTCCATCAAAAATCCATTAAAAATCGAAATTTTACTTGGAAAACTTAAAATGGCTGTATCTCCTAAACTATGCGTCGTAGAGGGAAATGGGCCTTAATTCGTGACTCCATCAAAAATCCATTAAAAATCGAAATTTCACTAGGAAAACTTAAAATGGCTGTATCTCCTAAACTATGCGTCGTAGAGGGAAATGGGCCTTAATTCGTGACTCCATCAAAAATCCATTAAAAATCGAAATTTCACTTGGAAAACTTAAAATGGCTGTATCTCCTAAACTATGCGTCGTAGAGGGAAATGGGCCTTAATTCGTGACTCCATCAAAAATCCATTAAAAATCGAAATTTCACTTGAAAAACTTAAAATGGCTGTATCTCCTAAACTATGCGTCGTAGAGGGAAATGGGCCTTAATTCGTGACTCCATCAAAAATCCATTAAAAATCGAAATTTCACTTGGAAAACTTAAAATGGCTGTATCTCCTAAACTATGCGTCGTAGAGGGAAATGGGCCTTAATTCGTGACTCCATCAAAAATCCTTTAAAAATCGAAATTTCACTTGGAAAACTTAAAATGGCTGTATCTCCTAAACTATGCGTCGTAGAGGGAAATGGGCCTTAATTCGTGACTCCATCAAAAATCCATTAAAAATCGAAATTTCACTTGAAAAACTTAAAATGGCTGTATCTCCTAAACTATGCGTCGTAGAGGGAAATGGGCCTTAATTCGTGACTCCATCAAAAATCCTTTAAAAATCGAAATTTTACTTGGAAAACTTAAAATGGCTGTATCTCCTAAACTATGCGTCGTAGAGGGAAATGGGCCTTAATTCGTGACTCCATCAAAAATCCATCAAAAATTCATTAGAAATCGAAATTTCACTTGGAAAACTTAAAATGGCTGTATCTCCTAAACTATGCGTCGTAGACGGAAATGGGCCTTAATTCGTGACTCCATCAAAAATCCATTAAAAATCGAAATTTTACTTGGAAAACTTAAAATGGCTGTATCTCCTAAACTATGCGTCGTAGAGGGAAATGGGCCTTAATTCGTGACTCCATCAAAAATCCATTAAAAATCGAAATTTCACTAGGAAAACTTAAAATGGCTGTATCTCCTAAACTATGCGTCGTAGAGGGAAATGGGCCTTAATTCGTGACTCCATCAAAAATCCATTAAAAATCGAAATTTCACTTGGAAAACTTAAAATGGCTGTATCTCCTAAACTATGCGTCGTAGAGGGAAATGGGCCTTAATTCGTGACTCCATCAAAAATCCATTAAAAATCGAAATTTCACTTGAAAAACTTAAAATGGCTGTATCTCCTAAACTATGCGTCGTAGAGGGAAATGGGCCTTAATTCGTGACTCCATCAAAAATCCATTAAAAATCGAAATTTCACTTGGAAAACTTAAAATGGCTGTATCTCCTAAACTATGCGTCGTAGAGGGAAATGGGCCTTAATTCGTGACTCCATCAAAAATCCTTTAAAAATCGAAATTTCACTTGGAAAACTTAAAATGGCTGTATCTCCTAAACTATGCGTCGTAGAGGGAAATGGGCCTTAATTCGTGACTCCATCAAAAATCCATTAAAAATCGAAATTTCACTTGAAAAACTTAAAATGGCTGTATCTCCTAAACTATGCGTCGTAGAGGGAAATGGGCCTTAATTCGTGACTCCATCAAAAATCCATTAAAAATCGAAATTTCACTTGGAAAACTTAAAATGGCTGTATCTCCTAAACTATGCGTCGTAGAGGGAAATGGACCTTAATTCGTGACTTCATCAAAAATCCATTAAAAATCGAAATTTCACTTGGAAAACTTAAAATGGCTGTATCTCCTAAACTATGCGTCGTATAGGGAAATGGGCCTTAATTCGTGACTCCATCAAAAATCCATTAAAAATCGAAAACTTAAAATGGCTGTATCTCCTAAACTATGCGTCGTAGAGGGAAACGGGCCTTAATTCGTGACTCCATCAAAAATCCATTAAAAATCGAAATTTCACTTGGAAAACTTAAAATGGCTGTATCTCCTAAACTATGCGTCGTAGAGGGAAATGGGCCTTAATTCGTGACTCCATCAAAAATCCATTAAAAATCGAAATTTCACTTGAAAAACTTAAAATGGCTGTATCTCCTAAACTATGCGTCGTAGAGGAAAAGGGGCCTTAATTCGTGACTCCATCAATAATCCATTAAAAATCGAAATTTCAATTGGAAAACTTAAAATGGCTGTATCTCCCAAACTATGCGTCGTAGAGGGAAATGGGCCTTAATTCGTGACTCCATCAAAAATCCATTAAAAATCGAAATTTCACTTGGAAAACTTAAAATGGCTGTATCTCCTAAACTATGCGTCGTAGTGGGAAATGGGCCTTAATTCGTGACTCCATCAAAAATCCATTAAAAATCGAAATTTCACTTGGAAAACTTTAAATGGCTGTATCTCCTAAACTATGCGTCGTAGAGGGAAATGGGCCTTAATTCGTGACTCCATCAAAAATCCATTAAAAATCGAAATTTCACTTGGAAAACTTTAAATGGCTGTATCTCCTAAACTATGCGTCGTAGACGGAAATGGGCCTTAATTCGTGACTCCATCAAAAATCCATTAAAAATCGAAATTTCACTTGGAAAACTTAAAATGGCTGTATCTCATAAACTATGCGTCGTAGTGGGAAATGGGCCTTAATTCGTGACTCCATAAAAAATCCTTTAAAAATCGAAATTTCACTTGGAAAACTTAAAATGGCTGTATCTCCTAAACTATGCGCCGTAGAGAGAAATGGGCCTTAATTCGTGACTCCATCAAAAATCCATTAAAAATCGAAATTTTACTTGGAAAACTTAAAATGGCTGTATCTCCTAAACTATGCGTCGTAGAGAGAAATGGGCCTTAATTCGTGACTCCATCAAAAATCCATTAAAAGTCGAAATTTCACTTGGAAAACTTAAAATGGCTGTATCTCCTAAACTATGCGTCGTAGAGGGAAATGGGCCTTAATTCGTGACTCCATCAAAAATCCATTAAAAATCGAAATTTCACTTGGAAAACTTAAGATGGCTGTATCTCCTAAACTATGCGTCGTAGAGGGAAATGGGCCTTAATTCGTGACTCCATCAAAAATCCATCAAAAATTCATTAGAAATCGAAATTTCACTTGGAAAACTTAAAATGGCTGTATCTCCTAAACTATGCGTCGTAGACGGAAATGGGCCTTAATTCGTGACTCCATCAAAAATCCATTAAAAATCGAAATTTTACTTGGAAAACTTAAAATGGCTGTATCTCCTAAACTATGCGTCGTAGAGGGAAATGGGCCTTAATTCGTGACTCCATCAAAAATCCATTAAAAATCGAAATTTCACTAGGAAAACTTAAAATGGCTGTATCTCCTAAACTATGCGTCGTAGAGGGAAATGGGCCTTAATTCGTGACTCCATCAAAAATCCATTAAAAATCGAAATTTCACTTGGAAAACTTAAAATGGCTGTATCTCCTAAACTATGCGTCGTAGAGGGAAATGGGCCTTAATTCGTGACTCCATCAAAAATCCATTAAAAATCGAAATTTCACTTGAAAAACTTAAAATGGCTGTATCTCCTAAACTATGCGTCGTAGAGGGAAATGGGCCTTAATTCGTGACTCCATCAAAAATCCATTAAAAATCGAAATTTCACTTGGAAAACTTAAAATGGCTGTATCTCCTAAACTATGCGTCGTAGAGGGAAATGGGCCTTAATTCGTGACTCCATCAAAAATCCTTTAAAAATCGAAATTTCACTTGGAAAACTTAAAATGGCTGTATCTCCTAAACTATGCGTCGTAGAGGGAAATGGGCCTTAATTCGTGACTCCATCAAAAATCCATTAAAAATCGAAATTTCACTTGAAAAACTTAAAATGGCTGTATCTCCTTAAAATGGCTGTATCTCCTAAACTATGCGTCGTAGAGGGAAATGGGCCTTAATTCGTGACTCCATCAAAAATCCATTAAAAATCGAAATTTCACTTGGAAAACTTAAAATGGCTGTATCTCCTAAACTATGCGTCGTAGAGGGAAATGGACCTTAATTCGTGACTTCATCAAAAATCCATTAAAAATCGAAATTTCACTTGGAAAACTTAAAATGGCTGTATCTCCTAAACTATGCGTCGTATAGGGAAATGGGCCTTAATTCGTGACTCCATCAAAAATCCATTAAAAATCGAAAACTTAAAATGGCTGTATCTCCTAAACTATGCGTCGTAGAGGGAAACGGGCCTTAATTCGTGACTCCATCAAAAATCCATTAAAAATCGAAATTTCACTTGGAAAACTTAAAATGGCTGTATCTCCTAAACTATGCGTCGTAGAGGGAAATGGGCCTTAATTCGTGACTCCATCAAAAATCCATTAAAAATCGAAATTTCACTTGAAAAACTTAAAATGGCTGTATCTCCTAAACTATGCGTCGTAGAGGAAAAGGGGCCTTAATTCGTGACTCCATCAATAATCCATTAAAAATCGAAATTTCACTTGGAAAACTTAAAATGGCTGTATCTCCTAAACTATGCGTCGTAGAGGGAAATGGGCCTTAATTCGTGACTCCATCAAAAATCCATTAAAAATCGAAATTTCACTTGGAAAACTCAAAATGGCTGTATCTCCTAAACTAGGCGTCGTAGAGGGAAATGGGCCTTAATTCGTGACTCCATCAAAAATCGAAATTTCACTTGGAAAACTTAAAATGGCTGTATCTCCTAAACTATGCGTCGTAGAGGGAAATGGGCCTTAATTCGTGACTCCATCAAAAATCCATTAAAAATCGAAATTTCACTTGAAAAACTTAAAATGGCTGTATCTCCTAAACTATGCGTCGTAGAGGGAAATGGGCCTTAATTCGTGACTCCATCAATAATCCATTAAAAATCGAAATTTCCCTTGGAAAACTTAAAATGGCTGTATCTCCTAAACTATGCGTCGTAGAGGGAAATGGGCCTTAATTCGTGACTCCATCAAAATCCATTAAAAATCGAAATTTCACTTGGAAAACTTAAAATGGCTGTATCTCCTAAACTATGCGTCGTAGAGGGAAATGGGCCTTAATTCGTGACTCCATCAAAAATCCATTAAAAATCGAAATTTCACTTGGAAAACTTAAAATGGCTGTATCTCCTGAACTATGCGTCGTAGAGGGAAATGGGCCTTAATTCGTGACTCCATCAAAAATCCATTAAAAATCGAAATTTCACTTGGAAAACTTAAAATGGCTGTATCTCCTAAACTATGCGTCGTAGAGGGAAATGGGCCTTAATTCGTGACTCCATCAAAAATCCATTAAAAATCGAAATTTCACTTGGAAAACTTAAAATGGCTGTATCTCCTAAACTATGCGTCGTAGAGGGAAATGGGCCTTAATTCGTGACTCCATCAAAAATCCATTAAAAATCGAAATTTCACTTGGAAAACTTAAAATGGCTGTATCTCCTGAACTATGCGTCGTAGAGGGAAATGGGCCTTAATTCGTGACTCCATCAAAAATCCATTAAAAATCGAAATTTTACTTGGAAAACTTAAAATGGCTGTATCTCCTTTACTATGCGTCGTAGAGGGAAATGGGCCTTAATTCGTGACTCCATCAAAAATCCATTAAAAATCGAAATTTCACTTGGAAAACTTAAAATGGCTGTATCTCCTAAACTATGCGTCGTAGAGGGAAATGGGCCTTAATTCGTGACTCCATCAAAAATCCATTAAAAAATCGAAATTTCACTTGAAAAACTTAAAATTGCTGTATCTCCTAAACTATGCGTCGTAGAGGGAAATGGGCCTTAATTCGTGACTCCATCAAAAATCCATCAAAAATGCATTAAAAATCGAAATTTTACTTGGAAAACTTAAAATGGCTGTATCTCCTAAACTATGCGTCGTAGAGAGAAATGGGCCTTAATTCGTGACTCCATCAAAAATCCATTAAAAATCGAAATTTCACTTGGAAAACTTAAAATGGCTGTATCTCCTAAACTATGCGTCGTAGAGGGAAATGGGCCTTAATTCGTGACTCCATCAAAAATCCATCAAAAATCCATTAAAAATCGAAATTTTACTTAGAAAACTTAAAATGGCTGTATCTCCTAAACTATGCGTCGTAGAGAGAAATGGGCCTTAATTCGTGACTCCATCAAAAATCCATTAAAAATCGAAATTTCACTTGGAAAACTTAAAATGGCTGTATCTCCTAAACTATGCGTCGTAGAGGGAAATGGGCCTTAATTCGTGACTCCATCAAAAATCCATTAAAAATCTAAATTTCACTTGAAAAACTTAAAATGGCTGTATCTCCTAAACTATGCGTCGTAGAGGGAAATGGGCCTTAATTCGTGACTCCATCAAAAATCCATTAAAAATCGAAATTTCACTTGGAAAACTTAAAATGGCTGTATCTCCTAAACTATGCGTCGTAGAGGGAAATGGGCCTTAATTCGTGACTCCATCAAAAATCCATTAAAAATCGAAATTTCACTTGAAAAACTTAAAATGGCTGTATCTCCTAAACTATGCGTCGTAGAGGGAAATGGGCCTTAATTCGTGACTCCATCAAAAATCTATTAAAAATCGAAATTTCACTTGGAAAACTTAAAATGGCTGTATCTCCTAAACTATGCGTCGTAGAGGGAAATGGGCCTTAATTCGTGACTCCATCAAAAATCCTTTAAAAATCGAAATTTCACTTGGAAAACTTAAAATGGCTGTATCTCCTAAACTATGCGTCGTAGAGGGAAATGGGCCTTAATTCGTGACTCCATCAAAAATCCATTAAAAATCTAAATTTCACTTGAAAAACTTAAAATGGCTGTATCTCCTAAACTATGCGTCGTAGAGGGAAATGGGCCTTAATTCGTGACTCCATCAAAAATCCATCAAAAATCCATTAAAAATCGAAATTTTACTTGGAAAACTTAAAATGGCCGTATCTCCTAAACTATGCGTCGTAGAGAGAAATGGGCCTTAATTCGTGACTCCATCAAAAATCCATTAAAAATCGAAATTTCACTTGGAAAACTTAAAATGGCTGTATCTCCTAAACTATGCGTCGTAGAGGGAAATGGGCCTTAATTCGTGACTCCATCAAAAATCCATTAAAAATCGAAATTTCACTTGGAAAACTTAAAATGGCTGTATCTCCTAAACTATGCGTCGTAGAGGGAAATGGGCCTTAATTCGTGACTCCATCAAAAATCCATTAAAAATCGAAATTTCACTTGGAAAACTTAAAATGGCTGTATCTCCTAAACTATGCGTCGTAGAGGGAAATAGGCCTTAATTCGTGACTCCATCAAAAATCTATTAAAAATCGAAATTTCACTTGGAAAACTTAAAATGGCTGTATCTCCTAAACTATGCGTCGTAGAGAGAAATGGGCCTTAATTCGTGACTCCATCAAAAATCCATTAAAAATCGAAATTTCACTTGGAAAACTTAAAATGGCTGTATCTCGTGACTCCATCAAAAATCCATTAAAAATCGAAATTTCACTTGGAAAACTTAAAATGGCTGTATCTCCTAAACTATGCGTCGTAGAGGGAAATAGGCCTTAATTCGTGACTCCATCAAAAATCCATTAAAAATCGAAATTTCACTTGGAAAACTTAAAATGGCTGTATCTCCTAAACTATGCGTCGTAGAGAGAAATGGGCCTTAATTCGTGACTCCATCAAAAATCCTTTAAAAATCGAAATTTCACTTGGAAAACTTAAAATGGCTGTATCTCCTAAACTATGCGTCGTAGAGAGAAATGGGCCTTAATTCGTGACTCCATCAAAAATCCATTAAAAATCGAAATTTCACTTGGAAAACTTAAAATGGCTGTATCTCCTAAACTATGCGTCGTAGAGAGAAATGGGCCTTAATTCGTGACTCCATCAAAAATCCTTTAAAAATCGAAATTTCACTTGGAAAACTTAAAATGTCTGTATCTCCTAAACTATGCGTCGTAGAGAGAAATGGGCCTTAATTCGTGACTCCATCAAAAATCCATTAAAAATCGAATTTTTACTTGGAAAACTTTAAATGGCTGTATCTCCTAAACTATGCGTCGTAGAGGGAAATGGGCCTTAATTCGTGACTCCATCAAAAATCCATTAAAAATCGAAATTTCACTTGGAAAACTTAAAATGGCTGTATCTCCTAAACTATGCGTCGTAGAGGGAAATGGGCCTCAATTCGTGACTCAATCAAAAATCCATTAAAAATCTAAATTTCACTTGGAAAACTTAAAATGGCTATATCTCCTAAAATATGCGTCGTAGAGAGAAATGGGCCTTAATTCGTGACTCCATCAAAAATCCATTAAAAATCTAAATTTCACTTGGAAAACTTAACATGGCTATATCTCCTAAACTATGCGTCGTAGAGGGAAATGGGCCTTAATTCGTGACTCCATCAAAAATCCATTAAAAATCGAAATTTCACTTGGAAAACTTAAAATGGCTGTATCTCCTAAACTATGCGTCGTAGAGGGAAATAGGCCTTAATTCGTGACTCCATCAAAAATCCATTAAAAATCGAAATTTCACTTGGAAAACTTAAAATGGCTGTATCTCCTAAACTATGCGTCGTAGAGAGAAATGGGCCTTAATTCGTGACTCCATCAAAAATCCATTAAAAATCGAAATTTTACTTGGAAAGTTTAAAATGGCTGTATCTCCTAAACTATGCGTCGTAGAGAGAAATGGGCCTTAATTCGTGACTCCATCAAAAATCCATTAAAAATCGAAATTTCACTTGGAAAACTTAAAATGGCTATATCTCCTAAACTATGCGTCGTAGAGGGAAATGGGCCTTAATTCGTGACTCCATCAAAAATCCATTAAAAATCGAAATTTCACTTGGAAAACTTAAAATGGCTGTATCTCCTAAACTATGCGTCGTAGAGAGAAATGGGCCTTAATTCGTGACTCCATCAAAAATCCATTAAAAATCTAAATTTCACTTGGAAAACTTAAAATGGCTGTATCTCCTAAACTATGCGTCGTAGAGAGAAATGGGCCTTAATTCGTGACTCCATCAAAAATCCATTAAAAATCGAAATTTCACTTGGAAAACTTAAAATGGCTGTATCTCCTAAACTATGCGTCGTAGAGGGAAATGGGCCTTAATTCGTGACTCCATCAAAAATCCATTAAAAATCGAAATTTCACTTGGAAAACTTAAAATGGCTGTATCTCCTAAACTATGCGTCGTAGAGAGAAATGGGCCTTAATTCGTGACTCCATCAAAAATCCATTAAAAATCGAAATTTCACTTGGAAAACTTAAAATGGCTGTATCTCCTAAACTATGCGTCGTAGAGGGAAATAGGCCTTAATTCGTGACTCCATCAAAAATCCATTAAAAATCGAAATTTCACTTGGAAAACTTAAAATGGCTGTATCTCCTAAACTATGCGTCGTAGAGAGAAATGGGCCTTAATTCGTGACTCCATCAAAAATCCATTAAAAATCGAAATTTTACTTGGAAAACTTAAAATGGCTGTATCTCCTAAACTATGCGTCGTAGAGAGAAATGGGCCTTAATTCGTGACTCCATCAAAAATCCATTAAAAATCGAAATTTCACTTGGAAAACTTAAAATGGCTGTATCTCCTAAACTATGCGTGGTAGAGGGAAATGGGCCTTAATTCGTGACTCCATCAAAAATCCAATAAAAATCGAAATTTCACTTGGGAAACTTAAAATGGCTGTATCTCCTAAACTATGCGTCGTAGAGGGAAATGGGCCTTAATTCGTGACTCCATCAAAAATCCATTAAAAATCGAAATTTCACTTGGAAAACTTAAAATGGCTGTATCTCCTAAACTATGCGTCGTAGAGGAAAATGGGCCTTAATTCGTGACTCCATCAAAAATCCATTAAAAATCGAATTTTTACTTGGAAAACTTAAAATGGCTGTATCTCCTAAACTATGCGTCGTAGAGGGAAATGAGCCTTAATTCGTGACTCCATCAAAAATCCATTAAAAATCGAAATTTCACTTGGAAAACTTAAAATGGCTATATCTCCTAAACTATGCGTCGTAGAGGGAAATGGGCCTTAATTCGTGACTCTATCAAAAATCTATTAAAAATCGAAATTTCACTTGGAAAACTTAAAATGTCTGTATCTCCTAAACTATGCGTCGTAGAGGGAAATGGGCCTTAATTCGTGACTCCATCAAAAATCCATTAAAAATCGAAATTTCACTTGGAAAACTTAAAATGGCTGTATCTCCTAAACTATGCGTCGTAGAGGGAAATGGGCCTTAATTCGTGACTCCATCAAAAATCCATTAAAAATCGAAATTTCACTTGGAAAACTTAAAATGGCTGTATCTCCTAAACTATGCGTCGTAGAGGGAAATAGGCCTTAATTCGTGACTCTATCAAAAATCTATTAAAAATCGAAATTTCACTTGGAAAACTTAAAATGTCTGTATCTCCTAAACTATGCTTCGTAGAGGGAAATGGGCCTTAATTCGTGACTCCATCAAAAATCCATTAAAAATCGAAATTTCACTTGGAAAACTCAAAATGGCTGTATCTCCTTAACTATGCGTCGTAGAAGGAAATGGGCCTTAATTCGTGACTCCATCAAAAATCCATTAAAAATCGAAATTTCACTTGGAAAACTTAAAATGGCTGTATCTCCCAAACTATGCGTCGTAGAAGGAAATGGGCCTTAATTCGTGACTCCATCAAAAATCCATTAAAAATCGAAATTTCACTTGGAAAACTCAAAATGGCTGTATCTCCTAAACTATGCGTCGTAGAGGGAAATGGGCCTTAATTCGTGACTCCATCAAAAATCCATTAAAAATCGAAATTTCACTTGGAAAACTTAAAATGGCTGTATCTCCTAAACTATGCGTCGTAGAGGGAAATGGGCCTTAATTCGTGACTCCATCAAAAATCCATTAAAAATCGAAATTTCACTTGGAAAACTTAAAATGGCTGTATCTCCTAAACTATGCGTCGTAGAGAGAAATGGGCCTTAATTCGTGACTCCATCAAAAATCCATTAAAAATCGAAATTTCACTTGGAAAACTTAAAATGGCTATATCTCCTAAACTATGCGTCGTAGAGGGAAATGGGCCTTAATTCGTGACTCCATCAAAAATCCATTAAAAATCGAAATTTCACTTGGAAAACTTAAAATGGCTGTATCTCCTAAACTATGCGTCGTAGAGGGAAATAGGCCTTAATTCGTGACTCCATCAAAAATCCATTAAAAATCGAAATTTCACTTGGAAAACTTAAAATGGCTGTATCTCCTAAACTATGCGTCGTAGAGAGAAATGGGCCTTAATTCGTGACTCCATCAAAAATCCATTAAAAATCGAAATTTTACTTGGAAAACTTAAAATGGCTGTATCTCCTAAACTATGCGTCGTAGAGAGAAATGGGCCTTAATTCGTGACTCCATCAAAAATCCATTAAAAATCGAAATTTCACTTGGAAAACTTAAAATGGCTATATCTCCTAAATTATGCGTGGTAGAGGGAAATGGGCCTTAATTCGTGACTCCATCAAAAATCCATTAAAAATCGAAATTTCACTTGAAAAACTTAAAATGGCTGTATCTCCTAAACTATGCGTCGTAGAGGGAAATGGGCCTTAATTCGTGACTCCATCAAAAATCCATTAAAAATCGAAATTTCACTTGGAAAACTTAAAATGGCTATATCTCCTAAATTATGCGTGGTAGAGGGAAATGGGCCTTAATTCGTGACTCCATCAAAAATCCATTAAAAATCGAAATTTCACTTGGAAAACTTAAAATGGCTGTATCTCCTAAACTATGCGTCGTAGAGGGAAATGGGCCTTAATTCGTGACTCCATCAAAAATCCATTAAAAATCGAAATTTCACTTGGAAAACTTAAAATGGCTATATCTCCTAAACTATGCGTCGTAGAGGGAAATGGGCCTTAATTCGTGACTCCATCAAAAATCCATTAAAAATCGAAATTTCACTTGGAAAACTTAAAATGGCTGTATCTCCTAAACTATGCGTCGTAGAGGGAAATGGGCCTTAATTCGTGACTCCATCAAAAATCCATTAAAAATCGAAATTTCACTTGGAAAACTTAAAATGGCTGTATCTCCTAAACTATGCGTCGTAGAGGGAAATGGGCCTTAATTCGTGACTCCATCAAAAATCCATTAAAAATCTAAATTTCACTTGAAAAACTTAAAATGGCTGTATCTCCTAAACTATGCGTCGTAGAAGGAAATGGGCCTTAATTCGTGACTCCATCAAAAATCCATTAAACATCGAAATTTCACTTGGAAAACTTAAAATGGCTGTATCTCCTAAACTATGCGTCGTAGAGGGAAATGGGCCTTAATTCGTGACTCCATCAAAAATCCATTAAAAATCGAAATTTCACTTGGAAAACTTAAAATGGCTGTATCTCCTAAACTATGCGTCGTAGAGGGAAATGGGCCTTAATTCGTGACTCCATCAAAAATCTATTAAAAATCTAAATTTCACTTGGA
The DNA here is from genome assembly GCF_963082655.1 of Stomoxys calcitrans. Classification (NCBI taxonomy): domain Eukaryota; kingdom Metazoa; phylum Arthropoda; class Insecta; order Diptera; family Muscidae; genus Stomoxys; species Stomoxys calcitrans. Next base: position 132,525,961 of record NC_081556.1, on the reverse strand, counting down.
AAACTTAAAATGGCTGTATCTCCTAAACTATGCGTCGTAGAGGGAAATGGGCCTTAATTCGTGACTCCATCAAAAATCCATTAAAAATCGAAATTTCACTTGGAAAACTCAAAATGGCTGTATCTCCTTAACTATGCGTCGTAGAAGGAAATGGGCCTTAATTCGTGACTCCATCAAAAATCCATTAAAAATCGAAATTTCGCTTGGAAAACTTAAAATGGCTGCATCTCCCAAACTATGCGTCGTAGAGGGAAATGGGCCTTAATTCGTGACTCCATCAAAAATCCATTTAAAAACGAAATTTCACTTGGAAAACATAAAATGGCTGTATCTCCTAAACTATGCGTCGTAGAGGGAAATGGGCCTTAATTCGTGACTCCATCAAAAATCCATTAAAAATCGAAATTTCACTTGGAAAACTTAAAATGGCTGTATCTCCTAAACTATGCGTCGTAGAAGGAAATGGGCCTTAATTCGTGACTCCATCAAAAATTCATTAAAAATCGAAATTTGACTTGGAAAACTTAAAATGGCTGTATCTCCTAAACTATGCGTCGTAGAGGGAAATGGGCCTTATTTCGTGACTCCATCAAAAATCCATTAAAAATCTAAATTTCACTTGGAAAACTTAAAATGGCTGTATCTCCCAAACTATGCGTCGTAGAAGGAAATGGGCCTTAATTCGTGACTCCATCAAAAATCCATTAAAAATCGAAATTTCACTTGGAAAACTCAAAATGGCTGTATCTCCTAAACTATGCGTCGTAGAGGGAAATGGGCCTTAATTCGTGACTCCATCAAAAATCCATTAAAAATCGAAATTTCACTTGGAAAACTTAAAATGGTTGTATCTCCTAAACTATGCGTCGTAGAGGGAAATGGGCCTTAATTCGTGACTCCATCAAAAGTCCATTAAAAATCGAAATTTCACTTGGAAAACTTAAAAAGGCTGTATCTCCTAAACTATGCGTCGTAGAGGGAAATGGGCCTTAATTCGTGACTCCATCAAAAGTCCATTAAAAATCGAAATTTGGCTTGGAAAACTTAAAATGGCTGTATCTCCTAAACTATGCGTCGTAGAGGGAAATGGGCCTTAATTCGTGACTCCATCAAAAATCCATTAAAAATCGAAATTTCACTTGGAAAACTCAAAATGGCTGTATCTCCTAAACTATGCGTCGTAGAGGGAAATAGGCCTTAATTCGTGACTCCATCAAAAATCAATTAAAAATCGAAATTTCACTTGGAAAACTCAAAATGGCTGTATCTCCTAAACTATGCGTCGTAGAGGGAAATAGGCCTTAATTCGTGACTCCATCAAAAATCAATTAAAAATCGAAATTTCACTTGGAAAACTTAAAATGGCTGTATCTCCTAAACTATGCGTCGTAGAGGGAAATGGGCCTTAATTCGTGACTCCATCAAAAATCCATTAAAAATCGAAATTTCACTTGGAAAACTCAAAATGGCTGTATCTCCTAAACTATGCGTCGTAGAGGGAAATGGGCCTAAATTCATGACTCCATCAAAAATCCATTAAAAATCGAAATTTCACTTGGAAAACTTAAAATGGCTGTATCTCCCAAACTTTGCGTCGTAGAAGGAAATGGGCCTTAATTCGTGACTCCATCAAAAATCCATTAAAAATCGAAATTTCACTTGAAAAACTTAAAATGGCTGCATCTCCCAAACTATGCGTCGTAGAGGGAAATGGGCCTTAATTCGTGACTCCATCAAAAATCCATTAAAAATCGAAATTTCACTTGGAAAACTTAAAATGGCTGTATCTCCTAAACTATGCGTCGTAGAGGAAAATGGGCCTTAATTCGTGACTCCATCAAAAATCCATTAAAAATCGAAATTTCACTTGGAAAACTTAAAATGGCTGTATCTCCTAAACTATGCGTCGTAGAAGAAAATGGGCCTTAATTCGTGACTCCATCAAAAATCCATTAAAAATCGAAATTTCACTTGGAAAATTTAAAATGGCTGTATCTCCTAAACTATGCGTCGTAGAAGGAAATGGGCCTTAATTCGTGACTCCATCAAAAATCCATTTAAAAACGAAATTTCACTTGGAAAACTTAAAATGGCTGTATCTCCTAATCTATGCGTCGTAGAGGGAAATGGGCCTTAATTCGTGACTCCATCAAAAGTCCATTAAAAATCGAAATTCCACTTGGAAAACTTCAAACGGCTGTATCTCCTAAACTATGCGTCGTAGAGGGAAATGGGCCTTAATTCGTGACTCCATCAAAAATCCATTAAAAATCGAAATTTCACTTGGAAAACTTAAAATGGCTGTATCTCCTAAACTATGCGTCGTAGAGGAAAATGGGCCATAATTCGTGACTCCATCAAAATGGCTGTATCTCCTAAACTATGCGTCGTAGAGGGAAATGGGCCTTAATTCGTGACTCCATCAAAAATCCATTAAAAATCGAAATTTCACTTGGAAAATTTAAAATGGCTGTATCTCCTAAACTATGCGTCGTAGAGGGAAATGGGACTTAATTCGTGACTCCATCAAAAATCCACTAAAAATCGAAATTTCACTTGGAAAACTTCAAATGGCTTTATCTCCTAAACTATGCGTCGTAGAAGGAAATGGGCCTTAATTCGTGACAAACTATGCGTCGTAGAGGGAAATGGGCCTTAATTCGTGACTCCTTCAAAAAATTCAAAATTTCATTGTATATCCATCAAAAATCGAAATTTTACTATGAAAACTTTAAATTGGCTGTATCGCTTAAACTATACGTCGTAGAGGGAAATGGGCCTTAATTCGTAACTCCTTCAAAAAATTCAAAATTTCATCGAAGATCCATCAAAAATCGAAATTTCACTATTAAAACTTTAAATTGGCTGTATCGCCTAAACTATACGTCGTAGAGGAAAATGGGCCTTAATTCGTGACTCCTTCTAAAAATTTAAAAATTTATTCAAAGATCCATCAAAAATCGAAATTTTACTATGAAAACTTTAAATTGGCTGTATCTCCTAAACTATGCGTCGTAGAGGGAAATAGGCCTTAATTCGTGACTCCTACAAAGAATTCAAAATTTCATTGTAGATCCATCAAAAATCGAAATTTCACTATGAAAATTTTAAATTGGCTGTATCTGCTTAACTATGCGTCGTAGAGGAAAATGGGCCTTAATTCGTGACTCCTTCAAAAAATTCAAAATTTCATCGAGGATCCATCAAAAATCGAAATTTCACTATGAAAACTTTAAATTGGCTGTGTCTCCTAAACCATGCGTCCTTGAGGGAAATGGGCCTTAATTCGTAACTCCTTCAAAAAATTCAAAATTTCATTGTATATCCATCAAAAATCGAAATTTCACTATGAAAACTTTAAATTGGCTGTATCTCCTAAACTATGCGTCGTATACAGAATTGAGCCTTAATTCGTGACTCCTTCAAAAAATTCATGGTGAAAGGTGTATAAGGCCAAACTAAGTACGCTTTTACTTGTTTTATTTAATAAGCATTCCATATATTTCACATCGCCTGTTTTCGACTTTCCTTTCCTCTTTTTCTCTGCATGCCATATTCTTACGAAATCATACGACAAACTGCAGTTTGCATGTGGTCTCATTTTGGCTTGCGCGAATTGCTGTTGCTGTGGTTTGTTTTTCAAACTCTCGCCTTTATGGCACAGTCAAATTAGTTCAATTGCTTGTTGTACTGCAAATACACTTAAGTGGGAGTTTAATTGCAACCTTCACTCAGCGGTACTGCTGTGTAAAGTTTACACCAGAGAGGACATTTTGAGCTTAATTTTTCCCAACAGATTTGTTATTTTTTTTCGGTTACCTTCAGTTTTCCTTTGACGTTGGCATGTTTACAAGTGCACGGAACCACCTTCCTGCTGTCAGCACGTTTGCTTTGGAAGAAAAATTAAATGTAAGTGCGCAACAAAACGCACATAAAATAGAGAAGATTTATTAGCAATAAGGAAAAAACATAAGACTTTCTTCTCTGCGAAGTTTTTTTCCATCTTAAGTTTTTTTTCTATTACTTTTTGAAATATTAGGTAATGATTTTGGTTTATTAGAGCAAGAAAGGAAATAAGTAGGTATAGTTGCAATGGTTAAGATTTTGTATATCCTCCATTCAGGATGTGAGGAAAAGGTTTCGCCCATGATGGTTTCTTAACATGGAGTATGAGTTTTGCTGATGAGTATGAGCTAATGATCGAGCTATACTTACAGCATTTAATTTTTAGTGTATCTTTCATCTTTTCGATGTTAAGAAACCTACTACTCTTGGCTCTCATTAGAGTTATAGTGTAGCGTACATGTCCTAGTGTATTTCGACCACAAAAATATTTCTATGCCACTGCATGTGTGTGAAGATATTTTAACGCGTTTTACAAACTTTCATGCAAGCAACAAAAAAAATTGAAATACATTTCGCCTTAAGGTAAATTCACTTTCTGTTTTCGCTCTTCTATTAAGAGAGAAAAAAAGAAAAACAATTACTTTTGTTGCCAAAGCGTTGAAGTACAAGTGAAGAACATAAGACAACAAAAACCTTAAGGAACTTTTCCATTACCACATTAATTTGGTAATGTTGGTAATTTAATAAACTCAAGGCGACTAACTAAATTTAGTTATTGTTGCCACCCATATTTTATCTGTCAAGTCACAAATCCATTTGGGATTCATAAAAATTGGATGGGCGTTAGTCAATTTAACAGGGAAAATATTAATGTACGACATTATGTAGGACTTGGGTAATAAACAAAAGAAAGTTGGAACAATGTAATCGAATGACCGTTATGAGGCACATTAGTCATCTTGAAACATAGGTTAGGTTAGGTTGGGTTGAGAAAGAGGGTGTGGATATAAATCCGCCCCATGCCGCTTTGGACATACACCTAAGCCTATAATCGGTTCTAAATTCTAACCTTACTTACTTCCTTTAATTGGCTATGACAGAATATTTGTTCCACTAGCCGAACGTAGAATAGCCTTCCAAGCGCCTCGATCTTCTGCGCTCATTGTAAAATCTCTGACACCAAGTTTCGAGGTGTCTCCCACCACTTGATCTTTCCATCGGGCTTTTGGTCTTCCCGGTTTGAGTGTACCACCGTGTTTGCCTTCAAAAGACTTCTTTGCTGGAGCTTCTTCAACCATTCTGACAATATGACCTAGCCAACCAGCCGTTGTATTTTGATGCGTGTAACTATGCTATCGTCGTCATACAGCTCATGGTTCATACGTCGCCCATATTCTCCATTAACGCAAACAGGTCCATATATTTTACGAAGAATCTTTCTCTCAAATACTCCAAGTACTGCCTCATCTGTTTTCACAAGTACCCGTGCTTCAGAACCATATAAAAGCACGGGTAGTATCAGTGTCTTGTATAGTGTAATCTTCGTCTGTCGAGAGGCGGCCTTGTTTCTAAACTGCTTACTTAGTCCAAAATAGCATCTGTTTGCCAGTATTATTCTTCGCTTAATCTCAAAACTGGTGTCATTCGTTTCGGTTACGGCGGTGCCGTGGTAGATACAGTTACTGACTGTCTCAAAGTTGTGGTTCCCAACTTTCTCCATTTTCTTTATCTGCTCGGTTGTGCAAGGCTTTTTGGGAGTTGAAACCATCCATTTCGTCTTATCTCCATTTACTGCCAGAGCCATTTTCACTGACTCTCTTTCGATTATTTAAAAGGCTGCAGTTACTACTTCCGGTGACCGACCTATGATATCGATGTCGTCGGCATTGGCGAGTATCATGTGTTCTCTTGTGATTAGTGTGCCATATCTATTAACATCTGCATCTCGTATAATCTTCTCCAGCAGGATATTAAAGAGATAACACGATAGGCTGTCTCCTTGTCTGAAACCTCGTTTGGTTTTAAATGCTTCGGAGAGATTCTTTCCTATTCTTACTGAGGAACGCGTATCAGCACGTGTCATCCTGCAGAGTCTTATTAATTTTGCAGGGATACCAAACTCAGACATGGCTAAAAATACTTTTGAATGTAAAGGAGTATCGAAGGCGTCTTTGTAGTCAACACAGAGATGGTAGGTGTTGATTTGTCCTTCTCGGGTCTTTTCCAGGATTTGGCGCAGTGTGAATATCTAGTCTAGGGTGGATTTACCAGGTCTAAAGCAGCAATGATAGGGCCCAATTATTTCATTGACTTTTGGTTTTAATCTTTCACACAGTACGCTCGAGAGTATCTTGTATGCGATGGGGAAGAGACTTATTCCTCTGTAGTTGGCACATTCTGTCTTGTCTCCTTTCTTGTGTACGGGACATAGTATGCTGAGGTTCCAATCATCGGGTATGCGTTCTTCTAGCCCGATTGCGCAGATAAGCTGATGCATACGCCTTATCAGCGTGTCGCCTCCGGTCTTAAATAGTTCAGCGGGTAACCCATAGGCCCCTGCTACCTTGTTGTTCTTTAGTCGGGTTACTCCTACTTGGACCTCATTCTGACTAGGAGGTAAACATTCTATACCATCATCAGGGATTGGTTCTGCGGTGTCCTCTTCGCCGCCAACGTCGGACACTAGCAGTTGGGTAAAATGTTCTTTCCATATCCTCAGCATGTTATCTGTATCAGTTACCAGATTTCCTTCTTTGTCTCTGCAGGAGAATGTGGCTGCACCAAAGCCATCGGTTTGATGTTTAATTCTTTGGTCGAATTTCCGGACTTCATTCTGGCTTCATTCTGACTCCTTTAAAACTCAATTCGCTCAGACTCACGTCTTTCCATTTCCTTTTTCTTTCTGCGGAATAGACATTTTTCCTCTCTCCTTTTCTCCCGATACCTCTGCTTCATCTGGCGCGTTGTTACTGATTGCAAGGTTGCTCTGTATGCCGCATTCTTGGCTTCAGTAGCATCTCGACACTCTTGGTCGTACCATGGCTTCCGGTACCCAAGTACGGATTTCGCGGCATTTTTCATGGAGTGGGCAATAGTGTGCCAATGCGCCATTATATCATCGGAACAAGGAGTGCTTTCTTCAAGTGGTTGAGTCAGTCGAGTGGAGTATGCCGCTGCCTCTTGTTGTGTTTGCAGCTTTTTAATGTCCAGCTTCCATGCAGTGTCAGATCGTACTTTCCTCGCCATATACAAACGGGTGTGAACCTTTGCTGCAACAAGGTAATGATCCAAATCTATATTCGCTCCACGGGTCGATCGTACATCTAACACGCTGGATGAATGACTTCCATCTATCACAACATGATCAATTTGTTTTCTCGTGTTTTGATCGGGTGACAGCCATGTGGCTTTGTGAATATTTTTATGTTAAAATCTGGTGCTACTAACTGCCATGTTTTTTGCCGGGGCGAAATCTATCATCCTCAACCCATTCTAACCAGTAACATCGAAAAAGAATATTTAAGTCAGAAATTCCGTACTACTTACAAAATCCCTACTGCGAAGCACATGGACATATTGGTCAAGCGGATCACAAAGGCCCTGAATGACTCGCTTGTGTCAACATTTCCTAGAACCAAACCAAGGGGCAAACAGCCACTTCCATGGTGGACCCCAGAACTGGTTGGTTCAAGCTAGGGCTGCAGAAAACTTTTCAACGGGGTGAATACCACAGGGGCACCACACGATTGAGACGTCTATAAGGCTGAGCTAAGAAAATACAAGGCCGAGCTGAGAAAGTCGTAGAACAAATTATGCAGCTCTGGGGAGGATACATCTGGGACCTCTAGACTAAGGAAGATTCTAACCTCGAAACCCTTTATGGTAGGATATATTCGGAACTACGCGTTGATACACATTTCACGAGAAACTCTTCAATAAACAATGTGGCGTCAGAAAGATTGTCCATGATATGCATTCGTTAGAAGTTATTGGGGAAATGGTGTCTTAGTCGAAAATCCATTGGGCTATAAAAAGTTTCAATTCCTTTTAATCGCCAAGCCCTGATAATGTATCACCGGTTGGATTACAAGCTGTATCCGATAGACAGGCTGATTGGCTTGGGGAGATGTATGCTGCTTATATCTGCATGTCTTATATTCCTGTGTGATGGAGCGACTCAAAAGTAATTTTCTTTCTAAAAGAAGGAAAACTATACCATACGAAAACGATAGATTTTCGTCCTATTAGTCTGTCATACTTTATGCTGAAGGCTCTGGAGAGGTTGATAAGAACCTATCTTAGGGCTATGATCCCTGGTGATCGCCTGTCTTGGCAACAGCATGTTTATAGTAAGGGCAAGTCCACTGAAACATCCCTTCACGACCTAGTCGCCTACACAGAATATTCTCTCGCTGTCAAGGAATATATGAAGGTAGCATTTCTTGACATTGAAGGTGCTTTAAATAATGTAAACCGTCCTCAATCATGAAGGAGTTGGAGTTTCTAGGCATCAACACTACCGTGAGAAAGTTTATTTATAACTTACTAAAAGATGCATTATGGCATGCTTGGGATCTGTGGATCTAAAAAGATGATTCAGCAGAGGAACACCTCTAGGAAGTGGAATGTCTCCTCTACTTTGGAATATAGCCATTAACAATATATTATTGTCTCTGGAAGAAAAAGGTGTAAAAGTGGTCGCCTATGCTGATGACGTGGCTATTGCGGTTGGAGGAAGGTTTCCCAGCACTCGAAGAGATATACTTGAGGAAGCTGTACGTGCAACAGCGAGATAGGCTACCGAAAGTGGTCTAGGTGTTAATCCGTGCAACACAGAAGTAGTTCATTCCAGCAGGAGATACAGGTTGCCTACAGTGGCACCTGTGTCCTTGGAAGGAGAGAATCTTTCTGGGTGTTTTGCTGGACAGGAAATTGTACTTCAAATCCAACATTTTGGAAAGAGCAAGAAAGGCAACTTTTGCTCTATACATCTTCAAGAGGGCCGCTGGCAAAGGTTGGGGGTTTAGACCGCGTGTCATGCTCTGGGTATATACTGCAGTTGTCAGACTTATGCTATATGGTGTTGTGGTCTGGTGGACGGCGCTCCAAAAGTCCACATACTGTTCAATATTCAACCGGATTCAAAGGATGGCTTGTTTGTGCATCACAGCCGCACTAAGGAAGGTATTGAATGCTACATCTAAAGCCTCTAGACATTGTGGCTACCCAAATTGCTTCGACCACTATTGTGAGGCTAAGGGAACTTTCTCTTTGATCATGCTGCGACTACGGACACTGTATTATCCTTGATGCAATGCCCGGTGTTCCAGGCAGTGTGGATAACACATTGTCTGAGCCGTTTTTTGATAAAAGTACTGCGCCTCTATTCCTGTTAGAACCGACTGGAACTACATTATCCCTGGTAAAAGAAGTTACATATACTTCTATGGTGGACCATATGGGCTTTGGGGTGTACTCTGAAGAACTAGGACTAGACACGCAGGTGGGCTTTGGGGTGTACACTGACAACCAGGTGGGCTTTGGGTTGTACACTGACAACCAGGTGGGCTTTGGGTTGTACACTGACAACCAGGTGGGCTTTGGGTTGTACTCTGAAGAACTAGGACTTGTCTTATCGAAAAGGCTACCCGTTCACTGGAAAATCACCGTGGCGCAGAGGTTGGCACGTATGCCTATGACGCTGAACACCTGGGTTTAAATTCCTTCGTGAACATGAAAACATTTTTCTGCGGTGTTTATACCCTTATTAATGCTGGCTACTTTTATGAGATGTACTGCGATGGTGAAACTTGTCTACCAATTGGTTGTTGTTGTTGTAACAGTGTGTTGTGTTGTTTTATCTCTCGTCTGCTTGGTTCTGTTGAATATTCAGATCCAGGAACTCTGCGACTAGGATGGGGTGCTTCCGGAGGGATCTGGGTCTGAGACGACTTGGAATGGGTGGGCAGTTAAATTGGTGACATGTGTCGTGTGATCCCTGGTCACAATCAGGACATACATCTTTCAAGTCGGCATCAATCCTTGCTCTGTAGGAGTTGAGGCGGCTGTATCTGGCAGATCGAATTGATCCAGAACTACTCTGGTTTGTCGGTGGAGGTCAATTTCTTCAGGTGCAATGGTAGGCGGTCGTTCTTCAGTGATTACATTCACCGCATCTGCTACCGTGTCTACATGAATGTTGTCTAGACCCGCTGAATATGCCGCCTGATCTAGAGGTTCTCTCATGTAGCTCCGAATCTCACACTCTACATCATGTAGATCTTCCTTAAGGATTCTTGGCGGTTAATACCTATCCACAAGATGATGATTTGGATAGTCTCTGCGCTAACAGCACAATAGGTATTGCTTAGACAGCATGCAGTTATGTCTTCGCACTGGTTGGGTCTTTGTCTCCAGATAGAGGTGGTCCACATGAGAACTGAGGAGACAGCCCCTTGCAGTTCGAAGAGCGTCATTCTAACAGATCAGAATATTATTCCAATGCGTGTCACAGAGCTAACGAGTTCACACTGGCGCTGAATAGCTTACAACAGACCGGCCATTTGCTTTTTACGCGGTCAGCAAAGTTTCTTTGTCAGCCCCCCAATGGCCCCCAATGGCTACCGGCAAGTGACTTGAGGACCTTCTCCAACGACCATCACATTCACGCTTATTTGTAGTGAACAATGTGGATGAAGATTTGTTCGCAGATATCTTCAGATTTCTTGCAGCGCTTTAAGAGGCAAGTTTGTTTAGGTTGAAGTTGAACCTATCGCAGATGTCATCATAATTCGGATCTTCCCATAGGATTTTCGTTATCCTGTAATTCGGAATGCGTTGCTCTAAAATATTTTATTTATACCATTGTATGTTCTATTTGTTGCCCAAAAAGTACAATAATTGCAGATTTTTCATATAGTCGGCGTTGACAAATTTTTTCACAGCTTGTGACTCTGTAATTGCATTCTTTCTTCTGTCAGTTATCAGCTGTTACTTTTAGCTTGCTTTAGAAAAAAGTGTAAAAAAGTATATTTGATTAAAGTTCGTTCTAAGTTTTATTAAAAATGCATTTACTTTCTTTTAAAAAATCCGCAATTACTTTTTGGGCAACCCAATATATACGTATCTTTACTCTTCCGATTTTCGTCTCATAACTGTTTATTTTGAAGAGAGTCAAACTACTTTGGAACTACTCTTTCCTTCAAATAATAAACCAATTTACATACCACACCATGTTCTTCAATGTTGCACCCAACATAACCATCCTACCCGTGTTAAGTATTATTAAGCACTGCACATTTTTTCATATTCTTGTATGTCCTATGACTCAATTATAATTTAACTAATTTTTATGTGACACTTCGGATACCATAACAATTAAACAACGGAAATTTTTATTATTTATCAGATTATTTTGTGTTGCTTGACCAAAGGCGTAAGACCAAGGACCAAGTCAACCTTGGAACTAGTTGAACATTCAAGGCACTCCACACAAGAGTCAATGATTGTGGTGGCAAAGTGCATTTAAGGCATAGGGCAACGAAAGTGCTCGCAACGTTTGACTCTATGCAAAAATACACAACTTCAAGCAAATAAAAATATACTCGTAAGGTTCTTTTGAAACCACAAACTGCATTTGACAATCTAAATGATCAACAGGTTAGATGGCACAAAGTGTTTCCAATTCAAAGACCACTGCTCTTTGTGTGGAAATATTTTTATATATACCTAACGCCATAGGATAGGGTGTATCGAAATTTCCTTTTGCGAACCCACAAAGTCTAAACCCGTTAGTATGGCTGTTAGTCACTCATCAGTCCTCAAAAATTGAGATATTGATTTAAAATTTCGTACTTTTTCAATACGCTGATGAATTTCTTCAACGGGCCAAATCGGATCATATTTGTATACAGCTGCATATAGACCGATCTGCCGATTTAGGGTCGTAAGCCCATAAAAGTTGTATTTATTGCCCAATTTTGCTGAAACTTGGAATAGTGAGTTGGGCTTAGCCCTTCTTAGTCCGAATTGAATACGGTCCAGGTTGGAAACTGTTTCGATATAGCTGCCGTATAGAATGATCGGCCGATTTAGTCTCTTTAGCCCATAAAAACTGCAGTTATTGTCCGATGTAGCTGAAATTTGGATATATGTGTTGTACAAGGGTCCCCGATAGTCGACTTGAATATGGTCCATATCGTACCATACTTACATATATCTGTCATATAAACCGATAAGGTTTTAAGCCAATTGAAACCGCATTAATTACTGACTTGCTGAAATTTAGAACAATGAGTTGGAGTGGGTCTTCTGCTATTCAACCGAACACGATCTAGATCGGACCATGTTTGGAAATAGGTACCATTTAGATTATCTATGATTTAGACCCATCCGCCGATTTTGGTTTTTGAGCCCACAAAATCGTTTGTTGTGTTAAGTTTCTCGACACCAGAACCAAATGTGATCCAGATCGTCACATAATTGGATATTAATATGATTATAGTAGGGTTATACTAAACACGATAATAAATATATCCATGGTAGTGGACATTCAAAGTTGGGAAAGACAGATCTTTACTTTGCTCTCTAAAATAACTCACAATTTAAAGTCCATAATAATGATAACAGTATCATAATAACGATTCATTGTGCAATTAATACATTTTGTTCACTCTGATGTGTATGAGTTCGCCAACCATAGCCGTTTGTGGTTCCCCAGACATATATAACGCAATCAACTACTACGATTGAAATAAAACATGAATAACATAATTTTTAAATAAAATCAGTAGAAGATATTGTTTCTTTTTAACCGTTGAGTTGAGTGGAAACTATGTTATTTCGCTTCGCAAGAATATTCTGCAACTCGTAATGGGTAGTTATTTTCCTTCAACGATAGCGTTATGCACTAGGCGGTTACTGATTTGCGTCTGTTTTCAGTGGAGTGGCAGATATAGTGCCTGGGAGTAGGTTTAGAATGGACTCTACGTACCCAACAACTGCGGTGGTGGTATTAGGCCGCAGCATGTTGACAGGTTGTCTGCTACTGAAACCTCGACTGGTGGAGCGGCTGCGCCTGGCTTCCCTGGAAGGGAAGGGAAGGGAAGGGAAGGGAAGGGAAGGGAAGGGAAGGGAAGGGAAGGGAAGGGAAGGGAAGGGAAGGGAAGGGAAGGGAAGGGAAGGGAAGGGAAGGGAAGGGAAGGGAAGGGAAGGGAAGGGAAGGGAAGGGAAGGGAAGGGAAGGGAAGGGAAGGGAAGGGAAGGGAAGGGAAGGGAAGGGAAGGGAAGGGAAGGGAAGGGAAGGGAAGGGAAGGGAAGGGAAGGGAAGGGAAGGGAAGGGAAGGGAAGGGAAGGGAAGGGAAGGGAAGGGAAGGGAAGGGAAGGGAAGGGAAGGGAAGGGAAGGGAAGGGAAGGGAAGGGAAGGGAAGGGAAGGGAAGGGAAGGGAAGGGAAGGGAAGGGAAGGGAAGGGAAGGGAAGGGAAGGGAAGGGAAGGGAAGGGAAGGGAAGGGAAGGGAAGGGAAGGGAAGGGAAGGGAAGGGAAGGGAAGGGAAGGGAAGGGAAGGGAAGGGAAGGAAAGGGAAGAGTCAAACAGCGTCCGCCATGGTGGACCCCAAGATCTTGTTACTCTAAGGAAGTTTTGCCAAAAATCACCTTCAGGGTGCAAACCACAAAAGACCCCACATGAGTGAGTCATATGTAAGGCTGATCTAAGAAAATACAAGGGTGAGCTGGAAGAGGCTCATAAAAAGTTCTGGATGCAATTCTGCAGCTCCGTGGAGGATACATCCGAGGCCTTGATTGCATAGCCTCAGCCTAACTTCCAAATATACTACGGTAGGTAACATTCAAAAGTCTAGTGAGGTAATACTAGATCAACTCGGTAATATACATTTCCCGAGGAACTCTCCAACGCTTAATTTGACGCCAGAAGAAGTTGTAACTGATAAGCATTCGTCGTAGGGTATCTGAGTCCTGCAATGTCCTGATACTGTATCACCAATTGGATCTTTAATATCCGCGATAATAAAAGGTACGAATATTTCCATAAGGATGGTTCTAGACTAGACGAAAAGGTAGGCTTTGGGTTGTACTCTGCAGAACTACGAATGATCATATCGAAAAGGTAACCCGAGTTCGAGTTCGTTGTAACTGAGGTCCGCCATAAGGCAGTATTGCCATACTAATGGTTTGAGACTAGATGACCGGTTGGGCTTTGGGTTGTACTCTGAAGAACTAGGACTGATCATATCGAGAAGGTAACCCGACTACCATAGTTTTTATCCAACTGAGCTCGTTGTAACTGAGGGCCGCCATAAGGCTGAGGTTAGCTTGCTCTGCTATAACGCTGAACGCCGAATTCTGGCGAGAACATTAGAAAAAAAATTGTAGCATTGGTGATCCCCTCCTAACCCTGGCGCCATTTGTGAGGTACTATGCCATGTAAAAACTTCTCCTTAAAGAGGTGGCGCACTGCGGCCTGGTATTTGGACTCGACTTTTTGAAGGAGACAGCTTTTAATTGAGCTTAATTTTGAATTGGACTGCACTCAGTAATATGTAGGAAGTTTGACCCTTTTCCTTAATGGAATGTTTATGGGGAAATTTGTTGTTGCGAGATCCTTGAATTTAAAGAAGTGGTGGCATGGTTTCGATATAATGCCATAATGACGATTGGCATAAATATCTCCTCAGACAGTCATTAAATTTCTGGGGACTTCATTTCTGAATTCAAAATCCGCCCTCGATTTTCGAAGATCTATCAGCGAGATGGCTGAAGGGTTCAAAATTCACCTGTTCTGGCTGTTGGGCCACATAGATATACCAACGAGATGGTAGAGGATACGAACTTACGAGACTAGAAACTACCCTACGCATTGCAGAAGAAGTGGAATTTATGGGTATGCCTCTTCTGTATGAGGCCACGAATGACACATGATTACAAAGTGTGTGTTGTGAACTCTCCAAAATTATGAAGAGGTGTGTCGTTCTGCTGTCGATGGCTGGTACAGAAATCTCTATCATTGTGCCCGCCAAGACAAGTCACTGTACTATTGGTAAACGTGATATAAGTCTAAATGATGCATGTAACGAGTTCTGCAAAAACTGTGAGGATGTTGAGGGATACCAAACTTTAGTCCATGTGTTGTGGACATGACACCTCCCCTGGCAAGCAGAAATAGTCACATTGCAGGTATTTCTTGCTTATTTCTTTGAAGATTTTTTCTGAATCAGTGAATGTAAACAATCGGTTATTTTAAGCGGCCTGGCTGTTGAAAAGGTTGTTCTACTTGGAGTCCATCTTGTTTCTACTATTCCTGTGGTATCACTATGGACTATAAATCCAAAAATGCAGACTTTCCTCTCTTAAAATAAAGCTGGACGATTAAAATTTTACGCAAACAGTTTTTAATAGTGTAGGTCAGTTGGGATTGTAAATGGGTTAAATTTCGCCTATGCTTTTAACATAGCTGTAGTATTAAGAGATCTAAGGATTCGACTTCAAGGTCGAGATTTTTAAACCATTTGGCTAGATTTTTGCAAGTAATGTTTGTTTGGATTTGAATTCTTGATCATCTAGGCCAAATTTTTATGAAGGTTTGATTACATAGTGAATTTTGTGAGGGTAAGACATTCCTTTGTCGCCCCGGTAGCCGATTGGGTAGCGTGCCAGTGCGGTGTGGGGGGGTTACCAGTGCGGAGTTTGGGGGTGTAATTCCTCCAGAGGCCTGGTCTGTCGCTACTGTGGTATCACGATGGACTAATCTAATAATCTGTCTAGAAAATAGACTGCGGTTCTTACTTAATCTAGGCGTTTCTTCCACTTCCATATAGCCCACAAAGTTGGATATTCGAGTCTCACGTTGACATCATGTATCTCCGTTTGGGGGGTTTAGTTCACATTAGTAATTACCCGCTCATAGTAATATTGGGTTGCCCAAAAAGTAATTGCGGATTTTTCATATACTCGGCGTTGACAAATTTTTTCACAGCTTGTGTACAGAGTCACACATTGCATTCTTTCTTCTGTCAGTTATTAGCCGTTACTTTTGGCTTGCTTTAGAAAAAAAGTGTAAAAAAAGTATATTTGATTAAAGTTCATTCTAAGCTTTATTAAAAATGCATTTACTTTCTTTTAAAAAATCCGCAATTACTTTTTGGGCAACCCAATATTTTCAATTAAATGGAATAATCGCCACGTTTCTCAGTAATCAAATCCTATGTGAACCATGACACCACTACCACACATTGTTTGAAAAATCAATGAGTGTCAATATCAATTTAAAATGTAATCTGACATTTAATCCATCTCACAGCTCTATACAATTATCCATCTTGCCTGCCATAAAATATTTCCTCCTATCAACTATAACCCCTTGGCTTAGTTTCATACAAATTGCCAACTGTTGTTGGTCTGTATTGTCTCATTCATAGCAGAGCAGAGCACAGCACAGCAGAGTAAATGTACAAACGGAAGTAAAAATAAACTAAAGTGGCAGTGTGAATGGAATAACTTTAATTTAATTCGTTTAATATTCTCAAGGAAAACCTAAATTAACCCCTTGTTTCATCAGTCATGACGGCAACAACATCTCAACGAATGCCATTGTCGGTCGCCGCCAGTTGCAGCGAAAGCCACAAAAGCCATGGCTGTGTCAACCAACCAAAGTCAGTACTTAGCAAAGAAAGAAGGCGTTATAATAACCATAATATTTTTGTAATGTTTTTGTTACAAATGTAAGCGGTTGGTGGTCGATGGTTTTGATGGTGCAGGAGAACGAGCAGGAGAAGCAAGATCCAATGGAGTGGGTCACATCTTCTGTGGTCAGGGAATAAAAGCTGTCTTTAGGTCTTGTAAGCAAGGATGGGGGGCCTTCTCTCCTTCACTCTTTGCGGCAAAGGATAATGGTTGAACAAATTTTTTGGGGGTAAAACGCCCCAAAATATGCTTACAAATTAGGGACAATAGATAAAGTTGATTTTCTTGCTTGACGGTTGCTTGGCTAGATGGCTGGCTGGCTGGCTGGGTGGGTGGGTGAATGGCGTGCTCGATTTTCAGTTCACTTGATAGCTGTTTCACAAATGTCAAAATAGATTTGTCAAATTTAATATTAAGCTGGTGAAGGTTTTAATGGTTGAAGCTAATAAATGTTATTATACTACTATGTTGTGCTGTGTCACATCGACCCCCTAGGAATAGTATAGGAATGAAATGGGGAAAAAGTTTGAGAGAGTTGAAAAATTAACAAAAGATGGAAATTGTGGATTTCTTTAATGAAATTTTTGGAAAAATTAAGGACACCAAATATACAGACATTTGGTTCGGCCGTTACACTCTTTCAGTTTTTCGAAGCATGTCCAAGTACAAAAGGACCTATGATCTTCTTGAACCACTATCTTCAAGTTCTCTGGAGTATATTTTTCTATTGGAAAAGCCAAATCATTAGAATTTGGTTCATCTCCACACATAGCTTTGGACCTCTCCTGACGCAGGATTTCCTATCCTATTGCATACCTACCTACCTACTACCTAGGAGGGTTTTGAAAATCTCTAGTCGCATTATACTTCTTATTAGTGTAGGTCGGTTGGTATTGTAAATGGGCCATATCGGTCCATGTTTTGATATAGCTGCCATATAAACCGATCTTGGGTTTTGACTTCTTGAGCCTCTAGAGTGCGCAATTCTTATCCGATTGGAATGAATTTTTTTTGCACGACGTGTTTTGTTATAATATCCAACAACTGCGCCAAGTATAGTTCAAATCGGTCCATAACCTGATATAGCTGCCATATAAACCGATCTTGGGTCTTGACTTCTTGAGCCTCTAGCGTGCGCAATTCTTTTCCGATCAGAATGAAATTTTGCACGACGTGTTTTGTTATGATATCCAACAACTGTGCCAAGTATGGTTGAAATCGGTCCATAACCTGATATAGCTGTCATATAAACAGATCTGGGGATTTGATTTCTTGAGCTTTTAGAGGGCGCAATTCCTATCCGATTTGGCTGAAATTTTGCATGACGTATTTTATTTTTACTTTCAACAACTGTGTCAAATAAGGTTCAAATCGGTTCATAACCTGATATAGCTGCCATATAAACCGATCTTGGGTCTTGACTTCATGAGCCTCTAGAGGGCGCAATTCTTATCCGATTGGAATGAAATTTCGCACGATGTGTTTCGTTATAACTTCGCATTGCTGTGCTAAGTTAGGTTCAAATCGGTCAATAACCTGATATAGCTGCCATATAAACCGATCTTGGGTCTTGACTTCTTGAGCCTCTAGAGGGCGCAATTCTTATCCAATTTGAATGAATTTTTGCACGAAGTATTTCGTTATGATATCCAACAACTGTGCCAAGTATGGTTGAAATCGGTCCATAACCTGATATAGCTGTCATATAAACAGATCTGGGGATTTGATTTCTTGAGCTTTTAGAGGGCGCAATTCCTATCCGATTTGGCTGAAATTTTGCATGACGTATTTTATTTTTACTTTCAACAACTGTGTCAAATAAGGTTCAAATCGGTTCATAACCTGATATAGCTGCCATATAAACCGATCTGGGATCTTGACTTCTTGACCCCTAGAGGTCGCAATTATTATCCGATATGCCTGAAATTTTGTACGACGGATCCTCTCATGACCATCAACAAACGTGTTTATTATGGTCTGAATCGGTCTATAGCCCGATACCCATATAAATCGTTCTCTCTATTTTACTTCGTGAGCCCCAATGGGCGCAATTCTTATACGAATTGGCTGAAATTCTACACAGGTCTCCAACATATAATTTAATTGTGGTCCGAACCGGACCATATCTTGATATCGTTTTAATAGCAGAGCAACTCTTTTCTTATATCCTTTTTTGCCTAAGAAGAGATGCCGGGAAAAGAACTCGACAAATGCGATCCATGGTGGAGGGTATATAAGATTCGGCCCGGCCGAACTTAGCACGCTTTTACTTGTTTTACACTTTTTTCTAAAGCAAGCTAAAAGTAACAGCTGATAACTGACAGAAGAAAGAATGCAATTACAGAGTCACAAGATGTGAAAAAATTTGTCAACGCCGACTATATGAAAAATCCGCAATTACTTTTTGGTCAACCCAATATACACCGATCTCCTGATTTAAAGTTTTAAGCCCATAATAGCTGACTCTGTTAATCCATTTTGCTGAAATTCAGCACAATGTGTAACGTTAGGCCCCTTGACATTCGTAGCGAGTGTTGTCCAGATCGGTGTTTATTCGAATATAATTGACATATGGACCGATCTCCCAATTTAAGGTCTTTGGCCCGTAACAGACGCATTTATTGTCCGATTTCGATGAAATTTGAGACAGCAAATTGTGTTATGCCCTTCGAAATTCCAGTCCAATACGGCCATGATCGATTTGTATTTGGATATAGCTGCCATATACATATACCGATCTCCCGATTTCAGTGCTAGATCGTTAGAGTTGTATTAGATCCTTTCATATCCTTTCTGAATACGGTGGAGATTGAATTTTATTTAGATTTAGCTGCTATGGCATCATAAATGATGCATTTTTCACCATACTATGACGAAATGTGGTTAATATACATATTCGTGGTGGTGGGTATCCAAAGTTCAACCCCCCCGAACTTTATCTCTTTTTATGTTCAAACCAGGGATTCGGAGCGGATAGGCCTATTTTTGCGGGAACGGGAGCGAAATTTTTTCGAAATATTGATTTGAGACTAATAAAGTATATATATATATATATTCTTGATCGTCTTAACATTCTAAGTTGATTTAGCCATGTCTGTCCTGTGGCAATCACGATAGAGATCGACCAAGTAAATCTGGCAGCTTGAAATTTTGCACAGATACATCTTATTGATGTAGGTCATTGAGGAGGGCAAATGGGCCATATTGGTTCAGTTTTGGATATAGATCCCATATAAAGTGTCCATTTGAATTGATTTCTAGAGCCCGTTGAAGCTGCAATTATTATCCGATTGGGCACGTAGTGTCCTATTGCGACTTCTAGCGATCGTACCAAGTATGGTCTAAATCGGTGTATAGCCTTATATACAATAGTTTCCTTATAAACCAATCTTCTGATTTGACATATTGAGCCCCTAGAAGCCGCAATTTTTATTCGATTGAGCTGATTGAGCGTAGTGTGTCTTAGTGACATACAAGTGTGCTTCAAATAGGCGTATAATCTGCTATAGGTCCCATACTAACCGATCTTCTTATAGGACATCTTCAGCCCATAGAAGCCTCAATTTTTATACCCTACACCACCACTGTGGTACAGGGTATTATAGATTTGTGCATTTGTTTGCAACGCTAAGAAGGAAAAGAGCTAGACCCATCGATAAGTATACCGATCGACTCAGAATCACTTTCTGATTCGATTTAGCCATGTCTGTCTGTCCGTCTGAGAGTCCATGTATTCTTGTAATCAAAGTGCAGGTCGTATTTGTTGACCGATTGTCACGAAATTTTGCACATGTCACTTTTTTGGCCCAAGGACAAATCGGCTGTGATTTAGAAAAAAATCGGCTTTGATTTAGATATAGCTCCCATATATATCTTTCATCCGATATGTCTTTTTAAGGCTATAGAAGCCACAATTTTAGTCCGATCTTTACAAAATTTGGCCTTGGGTATTTTCTTTGAGGTCTAAATGTGTGTGCAAAATTTCATAAAAATCGGTTCAGATATAGATATAGCTCCCATATATATCTTTCATCCGATATGAACTTTTAAGGCTGTAGAATCCACAATTTTCGTCCGATTTTGCATGAGACGTTTAAATTGACGTCCCAATACTTTCGAAAAATTTCATTAAAATCGGTCCTAATTTAGATATAGCTCCAGTGTGTATATTTCATCCAATATGGACTTTTAAGGCAGTGAAATCCACAATTTTGGTCACATCTCTACAATATAGGGCGTGAGATGTTCTATTTTATGCCCCAGTATGTGTCAATAAAATTGGCAGAGGTTTCGAATATTACTCCCATATAATCTTTTATCCGATAAATGCCCTTTTAAAGATGTGGAAATCCAAATCTTTTGTCCTATGGTAGGAAAATTTTACAATGTTCTAAATTGCTATTTCAATTGGTATCCAAATTATAGTCTGACTAGATTTCGAGATAAGTTCTACATACAAAAAGTACTACATACACTATGTGGTGTAGGGTATGATATAGTCGGCACCGCCCGACATTTGCCTTTCCTTACTGGTTTTTTGATTGAGCTGAAATTTTGCACGTGGAGTTCTTAAGTGACTTAAAATATCCTTGGTTAGAGTGGCTCGCTCAAATCGGCGTATAATCTGCTGTAGCTACCATATAAACAAATCTCCCGATTTGATATCTTGAGCCCCTAGAAGCTATAATGATTATCAGATTGGGCTAAAATTTAGCATATATTATTTTATTATGACTTCCAACAACCATACAAAGTTCGGTCCAAATTGGTCTATAACCTGCAATAGCTGACAAATAAACCGATCTCCCGATTTGACGTCTTGAGCCCCTAGAAACCGCAATTGTCGTCAGCCTTGGCTGAAAATTTGCACATTGTGTTTTGTTATAACTTCCAATAGCAGTGGTTTAAATTTTCCAAATCAGTCAATAACATGATATAGATCCCATATCCCGAATAGCTTTCTACGGCCCCTAGAAGCTTAAAGTTCACGTAGGACATATTGCCTTAAAATAGAGTTTCCTCACGAATTATTTTAAGGTGACTTGGAAAATATTTCCCCTAGGGTCTTTAATGTTTCCCTTCAATAACCCCTTTTCCAAACCTCCTCTCCTGACATGCGTTTACACTGTATTTAGATTATGATTACAGTGTACAAGTATATGTTGGCGTTGGTTCCCTTTTCCTATTTTAATTTTTTTTTTGGTTGTTTAATGTTTTATTAACTTAAATTTATAGTCTGCCATTAAGCATGAGAAATTAATCAAATTTTTATGACTGCCAAAGACCGAATGGTACATTCAAACTGAAATGTAATTGTAATTTACCTTTTGTGTAGTATTACGCGCTTCATTTACCCTATTCAACATTACCAAATTCCAACATTGCATAACTGTAAATGTGAGTGTAGATGTGCGTGTGTGTGTGTGTTTGTGGAACCTTTGCCCAAGTTGGAGGTTACAAACGGAATGCGGGTGCCCCGACTCATGGCGATGGAATAAATGGAGGAACAGTAACAAATGTTGGTAAGCGACCAGGATACTTACTCATTGGATACATAGTCAACAGCCCAGGGATTGTGAATTAGGACGACAAAAAAGTTAAAAAACTCAGATTTGTCACAGATGTTGGAAGTCTTAATACAACTCACTGTTCCAAATTTCATCAAAATCGGGTAATAAATGCGTTTGTTATAAGTCTAAGATCCAAAATCGGCACATCGGTGTACATGGCAGCATATCCAAATATAGTCCGATGTGGGACCTTTCAAGAACTTAACCTGCAAAACACAACTCAATATCTTAATTTTTAAAGACTGTAGCGTGATTACAAATGACGGACACACTGACGGGCAGATGGCGAAAAATACACCATTTATGAGCCCATCACAACTATGTCGAAGTATGGTCCGATCTGGATCAAACTCGACTTGGAGTTCGGGAGGGCTAACAATGTCAGCATATGGTTTCAAGGCCTAAATCGGGAGATCGATCTTTAAGGCAGCTTTATCCAAATATATTCAGGAACATACACTTCCCGAGAGTTATCGTACAAACAGCAAAATCGAGTAAATAATACACCATTTATGGGAAAAACCTCCAATGGGGAGATCGGTTTTTATGGTTTTTTATATGCAAACATGGTCCGATCGAAATGTTTAAATTAGGTCCCTGTGCCATATTTCTAAGAAATAACTTCAATCGGGAGGCGCCCCGGTAGTCAAGTTAGTATCGTGCTTGGATTACCAGTGCAGGGGTCGAGGGTTCGATTCCCTCCAGAAGCCTTGGTCTGTCGCTACTGTGGTATCACAATGGACTTAAAATTGCCTAAGTGAGTCTGTAAAGAACTGCCACTCTTACCTTACCTAACTTCAATCGGGAGATCGGTATATAAGCTATTTATATCCAAACATGGATGTCGCGGAGCCTAAAACAACTTGCTGTGACAAATTTGAGCGAAATCGGGTAATATGAAATGATGATGAAACAGATGAAAGGCAACTTGAGCCCCCTGATGAGACCGTCCGCGACTACCCAAAACAGTCGCGGACGGTCATTATTCTGGGCTACGACGAAGCAATCGTTATGGACATCTGAGTTGCAGGTATACAGGAAAGGTGAAGAGAAAGAACACAACAAAGGACTGGAAAGAAAATCGTGGAGCTATGGGCAGGTTCAAAAAGAAAACGAGGAGAGCGAAGAAGAGTTCTTGCTGTGCGGAAAATGGAAGGGGCACTAGTAAAGTATCTAGGTTGCGCAAAGTGCTCTCCAAGGATCCTAGCAAGCCAAGGTCTTTGGAAAAGAGAGGACGAAATTTATATCGTAATCAACAAACAGTCGGTGGAGAAATTCTTTGGGGTATAACATGCGGAGCTCAAGGATTGGTTGGTGAAGACGGCCCTCCACGGAGTTGTACGAAGAGACAAGAAGTCTCTCCAACTGAAGGAGTATGCGAAGGCTGCCTTTCTGGAAACTGGGGAGGTATTGAACAACGTGGTGATAAAGTCGATAATTGCCTCTCTAGACCGCAATATGGTCTACCCGAATATTTTTCTGCTGGCGAATTGTTTGCTACGCGGCAAGATTATTAACGAATGCTTATACGATAATGTGGTCAAATGGCGGGTGACAAGGGAAAAGTGATGAACGGATTCTTATTGGATCTCCGCTGGGAGTGCCGGAAACTGATCGCATATACATATAACATCAAGATAGCTGAACCGAGGCAAATTTATGTCTACGATCAACGAGGTCACAGTATGGTCACTGAGGATACTATCGAGATAGGCTAAGAAAAATAATTTAAGGACTAACCCAGGGGAAAACGGAACTGATGCTTTTCACTCGGAGATATAAAATACCGAATTTTTGATTCCCGTTTTTGGACGGGACCTTTCTGCAGTTGTCGAAGAAGGTAAAATCACTCGTCCTAGTCCTCGATTAAAAACCGTCCTGAAAAATAAATACCGCGTAAAGTAGCCGGTAGACCATGGAACTAAGGATGGAGACGCACTCTCCCGACAGCCAATAGAGAGTCAGCGATCAAGATGCGGCAGAACGAGCCTGGTATTGTCTTATCCCCAAAGCATGAACAAAAAATCAAAACACGCCTTAGGTCTGAAATTGTTTATGCCCAAACCACTGGAAAGACCTGAAGGTGATTGGGGTACAACATGCGGAGCTCAAGGTTTGGTCGGTGAAGACGGCCCTCCACAAAGTGATACGAAGAGATAGGAAGTCTCCAGGAGTATGCGATGGAAGCCTTCCTGGAATCTGAAGGGGAATTTAACAACGCGGTTATAGGGACAACAAATACCCCATATATCGATTCTTTAGAACCTGATGAACGAAATGTTATTGGATCCACACAGGGAGGGTGTGAAACTGATTGCATATACGTACATCACAAAACTACTGACCTCTGATAAATTTCTGGGAGGGTGTGACACTGATTGCATATGCGTACATCACAAAACTACTGACCTCTGACAAATTTCTGTTGGAGATCAGCGAGATCATTAAATGGGCACTGGGGATACTATCGAGATGGGCTATGAGTAATAAGTTAAGGACTTACTCAAGGAAAACGGAGCTGGTACCCTTCACTCCTGTTTGGACTGGACCACTCGAAGAAGGTGGAATATCTGGTCCTAGTACTCAATAAGAAACTGACGTTGAAAAAAATACGGAAGAAAGAAGGAGTATTCGCTGTGCGTGATCTAAAAAATAGGGAGTTTTGTAGGAAATAGGGAGTTAGACCGATGATGATTTACTGGATTTACACGGTCGTTTTGAGACCAGTGCTGACATATGGGGTGCTGATATGGTGGAAGGCTGTGAAGAAGAGGACTCAGAAACAGGGGAGTTCCAGATGATGCAAAGACTGGTCTCAGTGTTATCACCCAAGAAAATTATTTTCTACCAAAATTTAAGAAAAACCCTGTCAAATTCGATCGAAGCCTACCAAGACAAAAATGCGGTATATGTTTTTATAACCACCAACAAAGAGATGGCGATTTTGCCATTTCGTGCCGAGTAAAGCGATCTTCTAATATAAAGTCTCGAGTCCACAAAAGCGCATTGGATACCAATTATCGCCTTAACAATGAATTTCATGGGCTCTTCAACATCCGAGTATGGACCAGATCGGACCATATTTGTATGTATACATAATACTGGATGTGCAATCCATTGAGGTCTATATTCGCTACTGTGCCTCAAAGCTTGCACTTAGATGTGAGGGAACTTGGCTGCTTAGGGAGAACGGGTGCGTTCCCAGTTACATTCTGAAGACTTAGATTTGGTGGGTGGACTGAGAATTGTTTCAGACTACCGGCACCGAGACTGATTGTAGATAGGAACTCCGGGACACGCTTTCCCGACGGAGAGGGAGAGAAGTGAGAGGCGAATGCCTTGTTTTAAGAGGAGAAGACCTCAATCTTCACAAATCGCTCGAGGGTGGAGTCTTCTTCGTCTAATTCGAGACATTCGACGTCGGTATGTCGATGAGATTGCTGGACTAGTGTGCGGTCTTTCAAACAGACTCTGTCTTTGTCATTACGATAGCCACAAATTAAATCCTGAAAATGGATTTTCCGCTTTCGAAACTCAGGGTTTATATGATCATTGTGATAGCGCTCAATGCATTCGAGGACAATGAGTTCGAGTTGCATTGCGGAATGTCTGGAGTCCTTGAATGAACCCCAGGCTTATGATATAGCGCTGGCTTGGATTCAACGATGGTTTGCCGGCAAATGGCAAGCCAGAAGAATATGCCACGATGGGCTCCTCCGGACACGAGTCCCGCGTGACCCGCTTTGTGATTATTGCAGAAGCTGTCGCAACGAGGTTAAGGATATAAATATTGAGAACTTCATTTGTTCATGTCCGGCATTTCAGATTATGTAGGAATTTTTTAGGAACTGGGTGAACAAGGCGACGTATGTATTTCTTAGTGGTCTCTCGTATACATACGTGACCAGGACGGAATGATTTCGACAGGGAATAAGGGAATTTATATGGGTTTCCATGATTCGACTCATTCGAACTTATAACGTTTTAACCTGCTCTTACTTTTTCTTTGCAATGTCACGCTCCACTTGACTGATCCGATTATTTGAAAAAAGCGTCCATTGCCCTTCCAATTGATAATGTCGCGAAATTCATAGTTGGGAACCAAATGTCTCTCCCCAGGAAACCATGGGTGGAAAACAGAAGAATAGAGTTGCTTCTTAAGCCAAGAATGGGACATAAATAGCAACCTTGCAATAATACGCCAGGCGTAGGAGTGATATCGAGAGAAAGGAGAGAGAAGATATTTCTATTCCGTAGAACGAAGATAGAAATACTTGGGATTTAAAATATCTGATACTAGCCGTGTTGTCATATGGTTCCGCAGCAATGGTGCTTGCGAAAACCGACGAGATAGAGAAAAAAAAAAGGTAAAAGTCCTTAAAAGATATTCGTTATTCTGATCCTGAGCTAACAATGCGTACATTTTTCCACAATCAACAGCTAATTATCTTTTTTTTTAACTCCACCATAGGATGGAGGTATACTAATTTCGTGATTCTGTTTGTTACTCCTCGAAATATTCGTCTAAGACCCCATAAAGTATATATATATTCTTGATCGTCATGACATTTTAAGTCGATACAGCCATGTCCGTCCGTCTTTTCGCCCGTTCGTACGTCTTTCTATTGAAAACACCCTAACTGTCGAATGAGTAAAGGTGGGCGCTTAAAATTTTGACCAAATACTTTTTATTAGTGTAGGTCAGTTGGGATTGTAAATGGGCCAAATCGGTCCATGTTTTAATATAGCTGCCATACAAACCGATCTTGGGTCTTGACTTCTTGAGTGTATAAATGTCGCAGTTCTAGTCCGATTTGACTGAAATTTTCACGTGGTGTTCTGGTATCACTTCCAACAACTGTGTTAAGTATGGTTCACATCGGTTCATAACCTGATGTAGCTGCCATATAAACCTTGGGTCTTCTTTAGGTTTTAGAGGGCGCAATTCTTATCCGATTTGGCTGTAATTTTGCATAAAGTGTTTTGGTGTCACTTCCAGCAACTGTGTTAAGTATGGTTTAAATCGGTCCATAACCTGGTATAGCTGCCATATAAACAGATCATGGATCTTGACATCTTTATCCGCTAGATGGCGCAATTCTCTTCCGATTTGGCTGAAATTGGAAATTCTTATCCCATTTGGCTGTAATTTTGCCTAAAGTGTTTTGGTGTCACTTCTAACAACTTTGCTAGGTATGGTTTAAATCGGTCCATAATCTGGTATAGCTGCCATATAAACCGATTGTGGATCTTGACATCTTTATCCGCTAGATGGCGCAATTCTCATCCGATTTGGCTGAAATTTTGCACGAGGTGCTTTGTTATGACTTCCAACAATTGTGCTTAGTATGGCTTAACTCGGTAAATAACCTGATATAGCTGCCATATAAACCGAACTGGGATCTTGACTTCTTGAGCCTCTAGAGGGCGCAATTCTTATCCAAATGAACAGAAATATTAGACAATGACTTCTACAATGTTCAGCATTCAATTCATGTATGGTCCGAATCGAATTATATCTTGTGTATTTTTTTTTAAATTTCTAATTCACCATCCCATGGCTGTTTCTATGGCATCAGTACATTTCTTCTCTACGTACATTTCTATCAAATTCATCATAACAATGACAAAGTTTTGTTCATTAAAAATTTGCCATGTTACAACATAAATTTGTATTTAAAAATGAGTTACTTGTCTGAATAGATTACTTTGCTACTTTCCGTACTCTTCCTCCTCATCCGCTCGGCGCATGCATGCACACCATCTTCATCATCTACTTTTGGTGTTTTATTCATCCTCTTAGTAATACTCAGCCACCCATTCAACATCTTCTTCCTCTGGCCCTTTGGGGGCCGATGTGACACACGCAGTTAAGTGTCTACTGCCTTCAGCGCCAGCCTTTCTACCATCCGAATATGGATGATAGAATGGATGGATGGATGGCTTTTGCAGGATGTCAAAGGAGCCAAACAAAAAAAAAAACGGACTTGGGTGTGAGATAGCACGAATGTCTAAATGTCTGCGTAAATGTGAAATGACTGTCATTTTTCTTCAAGTAATTTGCCAGGTCTCACACAAGGCGACATTCTGTTTTTCGTAAAGGTGCTGCTAAATTTTGTTTCCATAGGAAATCTCAAAGAGAGGGACACCTTTGAAATCATAATTCAAAAATGAGATGAAGGTGTTTTCAGTTTTTTCTCCTTCGCTTTATTTCAGGGAATAAATGTGTTTAATTTGCTATCACAGAGCAGAGGTTAAATTGAATTTACAAGCTTATTTTCTGCTTGACTAAAGAGATATCTTAGCATTTTGTCTGTTTTTGTTAGATTAGCTTATTAGAATGGTGCCTTTGGGATGAAATATTTGAGTTTTGTGTGGCACATAGTTTCCGTTGCAACATAGAAAAAATGGGTTTTAACAAACCGCTTAACCTTGGTATGGGAGTATACTGAAATACAATCCAAAACTTAGATAAAAATTGCAATTTATAACTCTGATGGGGTAGTTTACAATGATTTATCAGAATGTTAAACTAATTAATAATCGTTGGATTCATTATTGATGCACTAGTTAACAGAAATTGAATCGAATGTCAATGTTTAATGCAGATATTTGCTCAAACCTGCGACGCCCAAAACCTAGGTTAAGTAAGAGTGGCAGTCCTTTACAGGCTCACTCAGACAATTTTAAGTCCATTGTAATGTCACAGTAGCGACAGACCAAGGCTTCTGGCAGGAATCGAATCCACGACCCCCTGCACTGGTAATCCAAACTCGCTATCAACTAGGCTACCGGGGTGCCTGAGCCCCAAGACCTAAGGGCGAATACATGCATCTACCAATGCCTCCATATGCAATTACTTAAGGCTGGTACTATGCTCGCCTTTCGTTATGAAAATCCCTATTTTCACGATTTCTATGTAGTACACAACACAATTCAGCTCTAACAGGGACTCAACATAACACACAAACATCCTCACAGATGACCGACACCATCATAAGGCAACGAAAAATGAACCAAAGGATAAAACTGCGCAGCATTAGCAACGAAGAGATGCAGACGAGAATAAAACAAGTTCGGCCGGGCCGAATCTTATATACCCTCCACCATGGATTGCAGTTCTTTTCCCGGCATCTCTTCTTAGGCTAAAAAGGATATAAGAAAAGGTTTGCTCTGCTATTAGAGCGATATCAAGATATGGTCCAGTTTGGACCACAATTAAATTATATGTTGGAGACCTGTGTAAAATGTCAGCCAATTCGAATAAGAATTGCGCCCTTTGGAGGCTCAAGAAGTAAAATAGAGAGATCGATTAATATGGGAGCTGTATCGGGCTATAGACCGGTTCAGACCATAATACACATGTATGTTGATGGTCATGAGAGAATCTGTTGTACAAAATTTCATGCAAATCGGATAATAATTGCGACCTCTAGAGGCTCAAGAAGTCAAGATCCCAGATCGGTTTATATGGCAGCTATATCAGGTTATAGACCGATTTGAACCATACTTGGCACAGTTGTTGGATGTCATAACAAAATACTACGTACAAAATTTCATACCAATCGGATAAGAATTGCGCCCTCTAGGGGCTCAAGAAGTCAAGACCCAATATCGGTATATATGACAGCTGTATCAGGTTATGACCCGATTTAAGCCATACTTGGCACAGTTGTTCGATATCATAACAAAATACTACGTACAAAATTGCATCCCAATCGGATAAGAATTGCGCACTCTAGAGGCTCAAGAAGTCAAGACCCAAGATCGGTTTATATGACAGCTATATCAGGCTATGGACCGATTTGAATCATACTTGGCACAGTTGTTGGATATCATAACGAAACACGTCGTGCAAAATTTTATCCCAATCGGATAAGAATTGCGCACTCTAGAGGCTCAAGAAGTCAAGACCCAAGATCGGTTTATGTGGCAGCTATATCAAAACATGGACCGATATAGCCCATTTACAATACCAACCGACCTACACTAATAAGAAGTATTTGTGCAAAATTTTAAGCGGCCAGCTTTACTCCATCGGAAGTTAGCGTGCTTTCGATAGACAGACGGACGGACGGACAGACAGACGGACGGACGGACATACAGACGGACGGACATGGCTAGATCGACATAAAATGTCGCGACGATCAAGAATATATATACTTTATGGGGTCTCAGACGAATATTTCGAGTAGTTACAAACAGAATGACGAAATTAGTATACCCCCCATCCTATGGTGGAGGGTATAAAAATGAGAATGAAATATAGATTTATATGATATCTAAAAACTAACCCATACCGTACGAATGTCACGTGACGATCAAATTAATTAATTGAGTACATTAATTAATTCAATTAATTATTTAATAAGTCACTGGAAAATTTTGTCTGTTCATCCGTCTTTTTTTCCACTAATCCTCAAGAAACTCTATAAGCCTTGAGATGTCGAACATGATCATCCGCCAGCACAATCAAGCAGTGAACCAATTCTTCAGAACCCCTCAAGAATACAATAGGACAATACGAATCTCAAAAGACGTAAATGCGTGCTAAGGTCGGTCGAGCCGAATCATGGGAACCCACCACCATGGATTCAGCTAAACATTTATAGGAACCAAGTAAGAGCGTGCTTAGTTCGGCCGGGCCAAATCTTATATACCCTCCACTATGCATAGCATTTGTTGAGTTCTTGAAGGGGCTCAAGTAGAAAAAATCGCAAGATCGGTCTATACATGGAAGCTGTATCAAACTACAGATCGATTCAGAACATATTTCAGCCAAATCTGAAGGAAATTGCGCCCTCTAGAGGCTCAAGAAGTCAGGATCCCAGATCGGTATATATGGCAGCTTTATTAGGTTATGTAAAGATTTTCGCCATACTTAGCACAGTTATTGCAAGTCATAATAAAACACGTCATGCAAAATTTCAGCCAAATCGGATGAGAATTGCGCCCTCTAGATGCTCAAGAAGTCAAGACCCATGATCGGTTTATATGACAGCTATACCAGATTACAAACCGATTTGAACCATACTAAACACAATTGTTGGTGGTGGTACCAAACCAACACGTGCAAAATTTCATTCAAATCGGACGAGAATTGCGCCCTCTAGAGGCTCAAGAAGTCAAGACCCCAGATCGGTTTATATGGCAGCTATATCAGCTTATGTAACGATTTGCGCCATACGTAGCACAGTTATTGCAAGTCATAACAAAACACCTCATGCAAAATTTCAGCCAAATCGGACGAGAACTGTGACCTCTAGAGGCTCAAGACCCATGATCGGTTTATATGGCAGCTATATCAAAACATGGACCGATTTGGTCCATTTACAAAACCAATTGACCTACACTAATAATAAGTATTTGTGCAAAATTTCAAGCGGCTAGCTTTACTCCTTCGAAAGTAAGCGTACTTTCGACAGACAAACGGACGGACAGACGGACGGACGGACAGACGGACACGGCTAGATAGACTTAAAATGACATGGGGTCACAGACTCATATTTCGAGGTGTTACAAACAGAATGACGAAATTAGTATACCCCCATCCTATGGTGGAGGGTATAAAAATTCACACCTAAAAATTTGTGGTGTGGAAACGCATCAATTTATGCATCTCTTGTGGCTTTCATTTTTCCATTGCTTACAAATTTTCTATCATTAAGCTCATCTCAAAAGAGAAATTAACATGAAATTTGTTTTACCTCAACTAATTGGAATGATTCCAGCATATTTCTGTGATTTCAAGAAGTTTTCAAAAAAAAAATCCTATACGTGAGAATGAAAAGTCTTAAGAAATTGATTGCCTTACAAGATGTCTCTTTGTAAAAATTAATTTCAACCATTTTTCCTAGAAAAAAGAAGACAATTTTTATACTTAAGAATTTAAGTAATAGTTGTATCATGTAGATTTCTCCACAAAATACAAATACATATGCTGCGTGTTAAAATAAGCAATTACATACGTGCCGGTTTGTCTCTGCAAGTCTCTGATATTACCTCTGTTGGTGAGAGAGCCTCCGTCACTTTACACCAAGGAAAAGGGGTTTCTTTGAGCTTTTTTTCCCAAAAACATAAAGGCAGCTAACTCACAAGACAGGCAGCAACAACGTAAAACACATTCGAGCCAAGAAGTTGAAAAAAAAAAAAAAATAACCAACAACCATACCAACCATACCTTCATTTTCAATTTCGCTGGATGATTGTCCTGTCGGCATTTACCGTTTCCTCCATGTGTTTGATGTGGTTTTATTGAATTTCTCCTCTCATATGATGCCTTACCAGAAACTAATCCAATGTAAGCGGAAGAAGCCTTGGCAGCATGAGAATGATGAGACTGCAGTTGAAGGAGTAGAATGAGAAAAGCAATATACACACGACATAGGATGAATATTAATCGTTAGTATGGTGTGGCTTGTTGCTTGATTTCCAATGGATGAGAGAGAGAACATGCTTAGGTGATGGGCTTTTTTCTGGATTACTACACATGAGGTTTTGGAGGAGTTTGGGACTTTCTTCATAGATTCATATTAACGTGCGTCTTTTTTTTTTTGTAGGTTGTGGTAAGATAATGGGACCAAACGAGAGGAATTATGAAAGTTTTGATTTATACAAAATTAAGAAGAATATAAAGAACGAACAGCACAATATGGGAGTACGCTAATCGGGAGATTGGTTTATATGGGAGTTATATCAGGTTACAGACTGATTTAAACCGTACATTGCACAGTTGTTGGAAGTCGTAACAGAATACTAGGTGCTAAGTTTCAGTCAAATCGGATTTCAGTTGCGGCTTTCAGGCGCTTAAGTTATCAAAACGGGAGATAGGTTTATATTGGATTTGTATAAGGTTATAGAGAAGCCACCGTGGAGCAGATGTTGGCATGTCCGCCTGTGACGGCGAACGCCTGGGTTCAAATCCCATACAGGCTATATTTGCGAGACATCCTGCCATGTTAGAACTTGTCTACCAAGTGGTGTCGCTATGCGACACTAAAGCTGGCAAAATAACGATGGCATTATTGATCCTATCGATATTTTATTTATTTTTTGTCTGGATATCGATTGATATTTTTCCCACCGATCCCTCGATTTTACTTCTTGAAATTCACAATGAATTTCAATAGCAATTTTTCAGTTAGCGTTCTGTTATGACTTCCAACAACTGTTAAGTACGGTCCAAGTCCAAAAAAATAGCTCCCATATAAACCGATCTCCCGATTAGACTTCTTCAGCTCTTGCACGTCGCAATTTTTATCCGATTTGGCTGAAATTTGGCGTGTACTATTTTATTATGACTTCCAAAAACTGTTCTATGTACTGTTTAATTCGGTTTATAACCTGATATAGCTCCTATATAAACCGATCTCCCGATTTGAATTCTTGTGTTCTTATAAGCCGCAATTTGTCAACGCCGACTATATGAAAAATCTGCAATTACTTTTTGGGCAACCCAATAAATCGGTCAATAACCTGATATAGCTCCCATATAAACCTATCTCCCGATTAGACTTCTTGAGCCCCAGGAAGCCGCAATTTTTGGCCGATTTGGCTGAAATTTTTGCAATTGGTATTATGTTTTGACTTTTAAGAACTGTGCCTATTACGGTCCAAATTGGTCTATAACCTTATATAGCTCCCATGTAAATCGATTTCCCGATTTGAATTCTTGAGCCCTTACAAGCCGCAGTTTTCGACCGATTTGGCTAAAATTTTGCATATAGCGTTCTGTTATGACTTCCAACAACTGTGCTAAGTTCGGTCCAAATCGGTCTATAACTTGATATATCGCCCAATCTCTGATTTGATATTTGGGCCCTTACATGCCGCGGTTTTTATCCGATTTAGATGACATTTTGCATATAGTGTACGGTAATGACTTTCAACAACTGTCCCAAACCAGATATAGCTCCCATATCTTAGCAGAATCCATGGTGGTGGAATCCCAAGATTTAGTTCGGCCGAACTTAGCACGCTTTTACTTGTTTCTTTTCATTGTCGTTTCAAAAGCAGGAGATGGGAAATTAACAATAGTATCGAAACTGTCGATATTTTTTATTGAAAATATCGAATGATATTATTATCGATTGTTTAACAGCTTTATGCGGCACGTCGTTCGGACTCGGCATAAAAAAGAGGTCCTTATCACTGAGCTATAACTTTAATCGGACTGCATTCATTGGTATGGGAGAAGTATCTCCCGTTCCTTAAAGAAATGTTCGTGGGAAATTTGGTATATAAGGTTATAGACCGATTTGAAGTTATTGGCGCGCTTGCTGGCACATAAAAGAACACTATCTTCTGAATTTAAGCCCAATTGTATAGCTTTAAGCTTAAACTTGAACCGGACTGCACTCAATGATATGAGAGAAGTATCACCTGTTCCTTAATGGAATGTTCATGAGATTTTTGGTATATAAGGTTATAGATTATAAAGATTTGAACCGTTCTTGGCACGGTTGTTGACTTTTACACATAAAAAGGGGTGATTTTTTAAGAGCTATAGAAAATTTTTAAAAAAAATATCCACATAAAATTCAAAAAAATGCATGAAATCTTTATTTGAATCGATAGTACGGTCCATATAATTTAATATTTGAAGATTATTTCATGGAAATTTTGATCGGGACTGCGCCTCAAATGGTTCATCCGCTTAATCCAATTTTGTCATACGCTTTCCAACATTTCGGACGGAATCTCAAGAATAAATGCTTCAATGTTGTCGTTCAATGCGTCAATTGAAGCGGGCTTGTATGTATAGACATGAGATTTCACATAGCCCCACAAAAATAGTCTAAAGGCGTTAAATCGCACGATCTAGGCGGCCTATTGACCGCTCCCGAAAGTAAAATAAAATGTTCACCAAACTCGCCTCTCAATAAGTACATTGTTACGTGTGCTATGCCGCATGCCACGGCACCGTCTTGTTGAAACCACATTGCATGCAAGTCAAGTTCTCGCATGTTGGGCAAAAAAAAATTTGGATATCATCTGACAATAGCGCTCACCATTCGCATAATATTTGAAGAAGTACGGTCCAATGATGCCTTACTTTACTTTTAATGGCTATGACAGAATATTTGTTCCACGAGCCGAACGTAGAATAGCGTTCCAAGTGCCTCGATCTTCTGCGCTCATTCTAAAATCTCTGACACCAAGTTTCGAGGTGTCTCCGACAACTTGATCTTTCCATTGGGCTTTTGGTCTTCCCGGTTTGCGTGTATCATCGTGTTTGCCTTCAAAAGACTTCTTTGCTGGAGCTGCTTCATCCATTCTGACAACATGACCTTGTTTCTAAACTGCTTACTTAGTCCACAGTAGCATCTGTTTACCAGTATTATTCTTCGCTTTATCTCAAAACTGGTGTCATTCATTTCGGTTACGGCGGTGCCGAGGTAGATAAAGTTACTGACTATCTAAAAGTTGTGGTTCTCAACTTTCTCAATTTTCTTTATCTGCTCGGTTGTGCAAGGCTTTTTGGGAGTTGAAACCATCCATTTCGTCTTATCTCCATTTACTGCCAGACCCATTTTCACTGACTCTCTTTCGATTCTTTCAAAGGCTGCAGTTACTACTTCCGGTGACCGACCTATGATATCGATATCGTCGGCATAGGCCATTAGCATGTGCTCTCTTGTGATTAGTGTGCCATATCTATTCACATCTGCATCTCGTATAATCTTCTCCAGCAGGACATTAAAGAGATCACACGAGAGGCTGTCTCCTTGTCTGAAACCTCGTTTGGTATTAAATGGTTCGGAGAGATTCTATTATATTTTTACTGAGGAACGCGTATCAGCAGTGTCATCCTGCAGAGTCTTATTAATTTTGCAGGGATACCAAACTCAGACATGGCTGGAAATACCTTTGAACGTAATGGAGTATCGAAGGCGGCTTTGTAGTCAACAGGTGGTGTTGTTGACTTGTTCTTCTCTGGTCTTTTCCAGGATTTGGCACAGTGTAAATATCTGGTCTAGGGTGGATTTACCTGGTCTAAAGCCGCATTGATAGGGCGCAATTATCTCATTGACTTTAGGTTTTAATCTTTCACACAGTACGCTCGAGAGTATCTTGTATGCGATGGGGAGGAGACTTACTCCTCTGTAGTTGGCACATTCCCTCTTGTCGCCTTTCTTGTGTACGGTACATAGTATGCTGAGGTTCCAATCATCGGGTATGCGTTCTTCTAGCCATATTGCGCAGATAAGCTGATGCATACGCCTTATCAGCGTGTCGCCTTCGGTCTTAAATAGTTCAGCGGGTAACCCGTCGGCTCCTGCTGCCTTGTTGTTCTTTAGTCGGGTTACTGCTACTTGGACCTCATTCTGACTAGGAGGTAAACATTCTATACCATCATCAGGGATTGGTTCTGCGGTATCTTCTTCGCCGCCAACATCGGACACTAGCAGTTGTGTAAAATGTTCTTTCCATATCCTCAGCATGTTGTCTGTGTCAGTTACCAGATTTCCTTCTTTGTTTCTGCAGGAGGATGTTCCTGCACCAAAGCCATCGGTTTGATGTTTAATTCTTTGGTAGAATTTCCGGACTTCATTCTGACTCCTGCACATCTCAATTAGCTCACACTCACGTCTTTCCATTTCCTTTTTCTTTCTGCGGAATAGACGTTTCTCCTTTTCTCCCAATACCTCTCCTTCATCTGGCGCGTTGCTACTGATTGCAGGGTTGCTCTGTATGACGTACCATGGGTTTCTTGGAGGAGGCTTCCGGTACCCAAGTACGGAATTGTCGGCATTTTCCATGGAGTGGGCAATAGTTTGCCACTGCGCCATTATATCATCGGTACAAGGAGTGCTTTCATGAAGAAGTTGGGTCAGTCGAGTGGAGTATGCCGCTGCCTTTTGTTGTGTTTGCAGCTTTTCAATGTCCAGCTTCCGCGCAGTGTCAGATCGTACTTTCCTCGCCATGTTCAAACGGGTGCGAAGTTTTGCTGCAACAAGGTAATGATCCGAATCTATATTCGCTCCACCGATCGATTGTACATCCAACACGCTGGATGAATGCCTTCCATCTATCACATCGTGATAAATTTGGTTTCTCGTGTTTTGATCGGGAGACAGCCATGTGGCTTTGTGAATATTTTTATGTTGAAATCTGGTGCTACTAACTACCATGTTTTTTGCCGCGGCGAAATCTATCAGCCTCAACCCATTACTGGACGTTATCTGATGGAGGCTAAACTTTCCGACTGTTGGACCAAAAATGTCTTCCTTCCCTATTTTCGCATTAAAATCTCCCAGAACGATTTTAATATCATGGGCGGGGCTGCGGTCATATTCTCTTTCTAGGCGCTCGTAAAAATATCCTTGGTCTGCTCGTCTTTGTCTTCCGTCGGGGCATGGGCACAAATAAGGCTGATGTTGAAGAATTTGGCTTTTATGCGGATTGCGGTTAGCCTCTCATCCACCGGAGTAAAGCTGGAGACAAGGTTTTTCAATCTCCGACTAACCACAAATCCGCAGCCAAATTCATGCCTCGCATTATGGCAGCTATAGTATAGTTCGTCACCGTTTGGTGTTGTAAGGCGGTTATATCTGCCTTGTACTTCTCTAATACATCTGCCAGCGCGTATACTACACCTTCTCCGTAAAGAGTGCGGACATTCCAGGTGCTGATCCGCAAATCATGGTCCTTTTTTCGTTTACGTGGATCGTCAACGTTGGGGGATCCGTTTTTACTATTCCCTTGTTTTTCATAGTAGTTCTTTGTTTTCCGGGGGCGGGTTACTGGCCCGGTGCCCCAACCGCATGGGTTTTGTGGGATTGCATGTATCCCTCGTTGTGGCGAGCCGCTTGCTCCAAGATCCGACGCTCGCCGCCAGCCGCCCCTAACCTGGGAACAGACGCTGATGTTGGCCATTGGTTATTTGAAGGCGTCAATAACTCGCCTTGTCATCTCGAGCATCATTGGCACTCAGTATTTAATTAAGAGCCAGTGCCACCTGAGACTCTCCTCTCGAAAATCGCTGACTGCCCGCGGCCGCATTTGCAGCTACTCCGCATAGAAACGGAGCTTTCCACCATCCGCAACCTGTGGACGCGCCCGGTAGCTTTCAGCTAAGCTTCCCGTGATAACGATGGGCACCACACAAGTCGGAGCCCAAAGTTCCAGCCTGTGTTGTGCTCATAGTCATCCCGTATCGGCCGGTCCAATGATGCCACCAGCCCATAAACCGCACCAAAGTGTGACTTTTTCTGAATGGTATGGATTGTAGCTCTTGCAATGCTTCTGGCTGATTTTCACCCCAAAATCGACAATTCTGCTTATTTACGTACCCATTGAGCCAAAAATTAGCTCTGACCATAAAATGGAAGAAGCGCGCGATGAACTTTCTTAACAGAGCACGCATTTTGATAATAAAATTCAATAAATTGCAAGCGTTGTTCGTTTGTACGACGATTCATGGTTGAATTATAAACCAAACTGAAGTTGTTTAGCAGTGAAACATAAAACGAAACGTGCATGAGCTGTTTAAACGTTTAAACCAGTGTTGCCAAATAGACAATAGCTAAAAATCACCCTTTGTTGGACGCCTATGCTTTTTACTTGTTTTTTTTTCGCTTGGAAACTTCTCTTAACTACCCTCGTAAATTTCTTCATTTTATTCCACGAACAGAAGAACAAAAAATTGATGTTGGTCTCCTACAAATGATGTTGATTAAATGATTTGTAGAAATAGGCGTAATTATTTATTATTTCAAACCAATATCACATCGTACAACATGTGTGTGTGTGTGTGCATGGTGTTTCCCCTTATTGGTACGTTTCTCAACACACAATGGCTCCACAATGTCGGTCAGGTTTTGTGGTGGATTTTGAAAGATGATGTGCACGATTTGTTAAATTTTTGATGAGCAAACCACAAAGACTATTTAGTGGAGATTATTGATAAATTACGTGGGTGGGCCTCCCAGCAACGTTCACATCTTCGGCATTCTTCATTTCCGCCCGATATTAGGCCTTAACATTAAATATATTGTTGGATTGTTGTAGTTGTGTTATTTGGTCGGCATGTTTGGCAAGGAGAGCCAGAGAAAGAAAAGCTTGAAGTAAATTGATTTGTAGCGATTAAGGCCAATACATTATTAATGAAAGTTTGGGAAATATGCTGGCCATTATTTGGTAGACTTGGAACGAAAGGATATGGCCATAAATCATGGTATCTGTTTTGTTCGACTTTAACTGAAATTGTAATGAGACGAGATTAGTTATGCCAGGGAAAGGGTTTCCCCTTGAACGCATGCATGGAAGAAGGCAGTAAGGGAGGGGGAAGGAAAGAACGAACGAAGGAACATGAATCCCGATGGATTAGGAGTCATTAGAAGCATTTAGAATATCCACATGAGGAGCACTAATTGTAATTGATGGCAATGGCCAGGTAGTGTTATTGTTGTTGTTGTTGAGGTGAGGCCAAATGTTTAGTAATAAGTCTGAGCACTTTCCTTTTCGGGGTAAACCTAAAGGAATCCATAATGGTTAGGCAAATTGATTACTGGCTTCAATGGAATTGATCTCCATTATGTGTGATGTTTAATCATTTGAATATTAAATAGTCTTAGTTAGTTGGAAAATGAATGGTAGACAGACTAAAGCGAAAACCAATTCCTAATTGATTGGCTAATAGGTATTCGGGAAGAATAAATGGTTTTGCCAAGAAGTATTTCAAGGCTTACACAGCGTAATACTAGAGGTGCAAAAAATAATATCTTCATTTAGAAAAGTTTAGGAAAATAATCATTGGCGTGGAGTGAATAATGAGAAGGCATAAGACGCAAATGGATTGAACTATATGGAAATGGAAACTTTCATTGAAAATTTGTCTTAAGAGAAAACTTCATTTGAAATTTTGTCTTTAGAGAAAATTTTTTCTTTAAGAAAATTTTATTTTGTTTGTGGAGAAAAGGAGTCTTTTAATAATGTGATGACCGAAACACTTATCCCATCTATAGTCTGTTTTACCGAGTGCTTAGAAATTGGAAAAGCCATATGCTACGGTAGAGGTCCAAAAATTGTTGGTCCCATGACGTATATACAAGGAAACAAGTAAAAGAGCGTAAAGTTAGGCAGGGCTGAATCTTATATACCCTCCACTATGAATCGCGTTTGAACCATGCTTAGCGCAGTTGTTGAAACAAAACATCTCATGCAAAATTTCGGCTGAAGAAGTCAAGATCCGAGATCGGTTTATATGGCAGCTATAACCGATTTGGGCGATTTACAATCCCATCCAACCTACATTAATAAGAAGTATTTGTGCAAAATTTCAAGCGCCTAGATTTACTCCTTCGACAGTAAGCGTGCTTTCGACAGACAGACGGACGAACGGACGGATATTGGTAGATCGACTTAAAATGCCATGACAATCAAGTATGGACATACTTTATATAGTCTTAGATGAATATTTCGAGTTGTTGCAAACGGAATGAAGAAATTAGTATACCCCCATCCTATGATAGAGGGTATAAAAATAAGCAAACTTTTGTCAACTTCAACGTTGTTTTAAAATAATGTATTGGGTTGCCCAAAAATTAATTGCGGATTTTTCATATAGTTGGCGTTGACAAATTTTTTCAACAGCTTGTGACTCTGTAATTGCATTCTTTCTTCTGTCAGTTATCAGCTGTTACTTTTAGCTTGCTTTAGAAAAAAAAGTGTAAAAAAAGTATATTTGATTAAAGTTCATTCTAAGTTTTATTAAAAATGCATTTACTTTCTTTAAAAAATCCGCAATTACTTTTTGGGCAACCCAATAGTATACCCCCATCCTATGATAGAGGGTATAAAAATAAGGAAATTTTGTCAACTTCAACGTTATTTTAAAATAATGTACATATAATTCCAGATCTCAGTAAAATTCATTCTCAGCCAATAAAGCCGTGACCGTCCTTCTGTTTGTCCTTCGAGAGGACGCTACCTTCCAAAGGAAAGAAGCTAGGTG
The DNA here is from genome assembly GCF_963082655.1 of Stomoxys calcitrans. Taxonomy (NCBI): domain Eukaryota; kingdom Metazoa; phylum Arthropoda; class Insecta; order Diptera; family Muscidae; genus Stomoxys; species Stomoxys calcitrans. The sequence continues at coordinate 132,484,891 of NC_081556.1, read as the reverse complement.
CTTTAAATTTTGCACGAACTCTTCCCATAAGTGTAAGTCAGTTGGGATTGTAAACGGGTTATATCGATCCATGTTTTTATATAGCTGCCATATAACTCAATCTCGGATCTTGAGTGTTTGAGCCTCTAGAGGGCGCAATTCTTATCCGATTTGTCTGAAATTGTTCATAATGATTTTTGTTTTGCCTTGCAAAAAAGTTCTAATTACGGTCAAAATCGTTTCATAACCTGATATAGCTCACATATAAATCGATCAGGGATCTTGACTTTTTGTGCCTCTAGAGGTCGTAACTAATATCCTATTTGGCTGACATTTTGCATGATGAGTTTTATTTTAACATTCAACAACGATGCTTAGTATGGTGTAAATCGGTTAATAACCTTATACAGACCCCATACAAACCAATGTTTTGGCTTGTCGAGCCTCTAGAGGGCGCAATTCTTCTCCGATATGGTTGACATTTTGTACAATGACTTCTTCTATGACTTTAAACATACATGCTTAATATGATTTGACTCGGTCCATAGCCTGATATAGCTCCCCTACAAATCGATTTCCCGATTTTACTTCAAGAGCTCCTAGGGCACAATTCTTATCCGGTTTGGCTGAAATTTTTCACAATGACTTCTACTATGGTCTCTAACATCCAAACCAAGTATAGTCAGAATGAGTCCATAATTCTTATCCATCAAACTTTGTTTGCCTATAATGAGATAAGCAAAGAACTTGACTAATGCTATCCATTGTGGAAGGGTATACAAGATTCGGTCCGACCGAACTCAGCACGCTTGTACTTATTATTTTTTAATTTTATGTATGAAGAAGATTTTGTAATGATTTCTTCTTTAGAGAAGAATATTTGCTACTTCTACTTGATGTAGGCATTATAGGAGGTATTGTTTTGCTTCAACATTTGTGATAGGTTACGAAAGGATAGGTAAGGGTTAAACTAGGGTGCAGATATTCATCCGCCCCATGCCAGTATGGACATACACCCAAGCCAACATTTGTGGTAAACAATTTTTAAATCCTCACGATCCTTTTGAGTAACAATTTTCTTTTTAACCATAAAATGTCTGTTTACTTAATATAAACATGAATTACATCCTATTTTGGTCTCATCCATGAATCTGGATTTGTGTTTGAGTTTTTTCTCATTTTTTCTCTTTCTTCCAACGATTTATAATCGATTAAATGATACGCCAAAACGAAATGACTTTACGATTATCCCCATGTTCATTCACACTACTATAGTCCACTTCACCTATCCTTCGTATAGCTGCAACTCCGTTTTTTCTTCCTTCAATTATGACTATCGATGGAGACATACATTTGCCGTAGTCGAAGTACTTAAGACCATAAACCGTCGAAGGACTAAATAACTTAAGGGATCAACAGAGAAATGAAGCATAACAGAGAAGAGCAAACATATTGCCACAAAAAATAGGACAACAAAAATTTAAGAAAACAACTTTTTTCGAATCACCAAATTGGATAAGGTTATGTTTTCAAGGCAAAAGCAACAGTGTCGATAGTTGAAGTTTGATGTCAATACAGGCAAGTGGTATGAAAAATTGAAGAAGATTAAGTTTGTGATAACCTGGGAACAGAAGATAGAAGAAGCATTCTAGTTCCTACCGTTGAACTATCCAGATCACTTGAAATAAGTAAAAATGTAAGTTCGGGGGCCAAATCTTATTGGGTTGCCCAAAAAGTAATTGCGGATTTTTTAAAAGAAAGTAAATGCATTTTTATTAAAACTTAGAATGAACTTTAATCAAGTATACTTTTTTTACACTTTTTTTCTAAAGCAAGCTAAAAATAACAGCTGATAACTGACAGAAAAAAAAATGCTATTACAAGCCGCTGAAAAAATTTGTCAACGCCGACTATATGAAAAATCCGCAATTACTTTTTGGGCAACCCAATATATACCCTCCACGATGGATCGCATTTGTCGACTCCTTTGCGCGGTATCTCTTTTTAAGCAAACAAAGAATAATGTATAAGAATTGTTATTCTATTGGAGCTATATCAAGTTAAAGTTCGATTTGGACTATAAATAAATTAAATTTTGAAGGTCATAGTAGAAGTCATTGGGTAATATTTCAGTTTATTCGCATAAGAAATGCGCCTTGTAGGGGCTCAAAAAGCATAATCAGGAGATCGTTTTAGATGGAAGCAGTATACGGCTATATATCGATTCAGAAAATATTGAACACGTATTTCGAAGGTCACGGGAGAAGTCGCTGTAGAAAATTTCAGCCAAATCGTATAAGAATAGCGCCCTCTAGAGGCTTGAGAATTCAAGATCCCAGATGGGTTTATATGGTAGCTTATCAGGTTATGTACCGATTTGAACCACACTTAGCCCAGTTTTTGGAAGTCATAACAAAACACTTCATGCACAATTTCAGTCAAATCGGATCAGAATTGCGCCCTCTAGTGGCTTAAGAAGTCATGATCCCAGATAGGTTTATAAGGCAGCTATATCAGATTATGGACCGATTTAAGCCGTACTTAGCACAGTTATTGGAAGTCATAACAAAAAGAATTGCGCCCTCTAGTGGCTCAAGAAGTCAAGATCCATGATCTGTTCATATGACAGCTAAATTAAAACATCGACCGATATAACCCATTTGCAATTCCATCCGACCTTCACTGATAAGAAGTAATTGTGCAAAACTTCCAGTGCATAGCTTTACTCCTTCGAACGTTAGCGTGTTTTCGACAGATGGACGGACGGACATGGCTTGATCGACTTAAAATGTCATGACGATCAAGAATGTATGACTTTATGGGGTCTTACACGAATATTTTGAGGTGTTAGAAAAAAGTTACAAACGGAATGACGAAATTAGTATACCCCCATTCTATGGTGGGCCCGAGGCGCCCATCAATCCCTGGCTGCCTCCCTGGTCTCATATAAACCGATATCACGATTTGATTTTTTGAGCTCCTGTAAGCAGTGGTGTTCTGTTATGACTTTCAACAATTGTGCCAAGTACCGTCCAAATCTGTCAAGAACTTTATAAAAACTCCATCTTAACCTATCTCCCGACTTAATTATGGTTCAGATCGGACTAAATTTAGATATAGCTGTCATATAGACCGATCTGCCGATAAAGGTTCAGGAGCCCATAAAAGCTTTATTTTTTAATCGATTTCGCTGAAATTTGAAACAGTGAGTACTTTTAGGCCTCCCAAGATCTGACACAATTATGTTTCCGATCGGTATATATTTAGATATAGCTGCCATAAAGACCGATCTCCCGATAAAGGGTCTGAAGCCCATAAAAGCTTTATTTTTTAACCGACTTCGCTGAAATTTGAAACTGTGAGTAGTTTTAGGCCTACCAAGATCTGACACAAATATGTTTCCGATCAGACTATATTTAGATATAGCTGCCATATAGACCGATCTGCCGATTAAGGGTGTGAATCCCATAAAAGCCCTATTTATTACCCGATTCCGCTGAAATTTGAAACAAAGGGTAGTTTCAGGTCTACCGATATCCGCCCCAAATATGGTGTAGATCGGATTATATTTAAATATAGCTACCATATAGACCGATCTCCCGATAAAGGGTCTGAAGTCCATAAAAGAATTATTTTTGTCAAATTTTACTGAAATTTGAAACAGTGAGTAAGTAAGTAAGGCCATTCGACCTAAATATAGTAAAAATAGGACTGTATTTAGATGTAGCTGTCATATAGACCGATGTACCGATTAAGGGTCTGAAGCTCATAAAAGCTTTAATTTTTACCTGATTTTTTTTAAACTTGTTTTTTTTTAATACGTATATTTATTGAGTTGCCCAAAAAGTAATTGCGGATTTTTCATATAGTCGGCGTTGACAAATTTTTCCACAGCTTGTGACTCTGTAATTCCATTCTTTCTTCTGTCAGTTATCAGCTGTTACATTTAGCTTGCTTTAGAAAAAAAGTGTAAAAAAAGTATATTTGATTAAAGTTCATTCTAAGTTTTATTAAAAATGCATTTACTTTCTTTTAAAAAATCCGCAATTACTTTTTGGGCATCCCAATAGATACTAAACGCACAAAATGGTACTTTCTTTATGGATTAGGCTAATGCTCTAACAATTGGGATACAGTTAAATTTGACATTGGGTATATAATCGGGTGCAGCGGAGCGAACGGAGCTATGCTACTATCCTTTGTATTACAGTATTTATTTGATTTTTCCCTTATTTCTTTACCAACCTCTTAATTTTACTAATCGAACCACTGCGTATCCCTTGGGTATATAGATGTATGTCCGGCCATACTATTTTCATGGCATGGTCAAAAGCCAACATTATGGTAACCATCAACAACTACAACACTTTCAACTTCACCTACACAAGGCAAAATATATATGGCATCCATTCGTTCTTCTTTTCACTCACACTCTCTCTCTTCTTTTTTTCAGCCACTAAAATGTTATGTTCAAATTATAAACGGTTCCTTAAATGTCTATACATTTTGGCCAAAGGATATTTGGTTTTTCTTTTTGCCATCAAGAAACCGAGAAAAAAATCCAGACAGAAGGAAAGATCATCAAAATACCAGAAACTGGAAGGAATCGAATATTGTTAAACATCCATAGAAACATGCAGGGGATGCCATAAACATATGATGGGATGGATATATGGTGTTTTTTTTGGTTGTATGTAAGAAAAACATCATCCGCATAAAGGAACCCATAGCACAACAAGTATGATAGAAGGCAAGCATATGGAGAGCATAACATCAAAAAAAATATATATGAAGTAAGTGGTGAAGAAAAATATTATCGAGTTCAAAGCTAACGATAGATTAACGATATACATAAAAAAAGAGCTTTTAAGGAACAATTTCAAGTGACCGAATTATTGGGCTGACCATGGGAAAAACAGTTTGTGGCATATTGTGGATAATAGGCTATGGCCCATAATTGGTTATGGCTGATGAAGTATTGGGTTGCCCAAGAAGTAATTGCGGATTTTTCATACAGTAGGCGTTGACAAATTTTTTCACAGCTTGTGACTCTGTAATTGCATTCTTTCTTCTGTCAGTTATCAGCTGTTACTTTTAGCTTGCTTTAGAAAAAAAGTGTAAAAAAAGTATATTTGATTAAAGTTCATTCTAAGTTTTATAAAAAATGCATTTACTTTCTTTTAAAAAATCCGCAATTACTTTTTGGGCAACCCAATATAAGAACTAGTAGCAGGGCATAAAAAACACATATTGAAAAGGTCGTATCTCATATAGCAGGATAATATTTTTAAACAATACTAAAGGCTGCATTTTATAGGAATTTTTAGTATATAAAATAAAGTGGTCAGAAATGGTAACTCTAATGATGAATCACTTTGACAACTTGGATACATCACACAAAAAAGGATGATTTTGTATAAATGCCGCATCATTTAAAATTTATTGCATCTTCATGTTCAAACGCATAAATGTACCTTAACCATAGATTATTACTTCGTCTGACGATATCAATTGCTTTCAATTGCTGTTGTTGATTCCATTGTAATCCCATATCTCCTTTCATCGTTTGGTCGCAGCAATGCTGATGAGATGAGTAACTTTTCATATGTGGTTTTATGCTTAGCATCAATTGAATGTCCTTTTACATCCACTGTAGAATATGGCAAAGTGGATCCCCAAACAAGTAAATTTATTTATTACGATTGATGTTTACAAAACTTCCAAATTGTCATCGATATAAAGTTATTGACCAATAACAATTACCAACATGAATGGTTTCTTTAGGCTTTGTAATACAATTTCTGCTTGATCGATATTTGATTTCTAGTATAAATGCTTGAGTATTAAGGTGATTCGCAGTGGAATGAACAACGTACGACTCTGACAATAGGAAGAATGATTACATCTTATGATGATGGAATTGGTTCATAGTCTTCAGTCCCTGGAGCAACTCAATAACTTAGTTGGTTGTGACAGATCGTTTGTTTAGTAGGCGAACTCCGAAAAGTTCAATAAGCTCCCCTATCTATTATTGCGCTTCTTCTCTATCTTCTGATATCTGACCTCGAGATGTCTCTCTACACTTGGTCTTTCCTACAAAGCTTTAGTCTACCCCTTGTTGGCAGACCTTCTGGTTCATATTCAAACGACTTTTTAGCTGCCACCAATACCTTTGCAATGCATTCGTTGTATTTGAATTAGGGTGGATCAAATTGTAAGGGTCAAAAAATACTTGCCTAGTGATTATAAAACAAGTAAAAAGGCGTTAAGTTCGGCCGGGCCGAACTTTGGATACCCACCACCTCGGATATATATGTGAACCACCTTTCCTCAAAATCCGGTGCAAAATTCAAACCTTATGCCCATAGCAGCTATGTTCCGATTTGGACCAGATACTAATAAGTTAAAGTTATTGTTCAATTGTATATAACAATCTGAACTATATACGACACGGATGTCGAAAAGCATAACATAAGTCAGTGTATCAAATTTCAGTGCAATCGGATTAAAAATGCGCCTTTTATGGGGCCAAGATTTTAAATCGAGAGATCGGTTTTTATGGCCGCTATATGCAAATCTTGATCGATCTAGACCAAATTGCAGAAATATATGGAGGGGCTTAACTTAACTCTCTGTCCCAAATTTCGGCAACATCGGACAATAAATGTGCTTTTTATGGCCCCAAAACCTAAACCGAGATATCGGTCTATATGGCAGCTATATCCAAATCTGGACCGATCTGAGCCAAATTGACGGAGGATGTTGAAGGGCCTAATACAACTCACTGTCCCAAATTTTCGCAAAATCGGGTAATAAATTTAACTTTTATGGGCCTATGATCCTAAATCGGAGGATCGGTCTATATGGCAGCTATATCCAAATCTGCACCGATCTGAGCTATATTGACGGAGGATATTGAAGGGCCTAATACAACTCACTGTCCCAAATTTTCGCAAAGTCGGGTAATAAATGTAGCTTTTATGGGCCTATGACCCTAAATCGGAGGATCGGTCTATATGGCAGCTATATCCAAATCTGAACCGATCTGAGCTATATTGACGGAGGATGTCGAGGGGCCTAACAAAACTCACTGTCCCAAATTTCAGCAAAATCGGATAATAAATGTGGCTTTTATGGGCCTAAGACCCTAAATCGGAGGATCGGTCTATATGGCAGCTATATCCAAATCTGGAACGATCTGAGCCATATTGACGGAGGATGTCGAAGGGCCTAACACAACTCACTGTCCTAAATTTTAGCAAAATCGGATAATAAATGTGGCTTTTATTGGCCTAAGACCCTAAATCGGCGGATCGGTCTATATGGGGGCTATATCAAGATGCAGTCCGATATAGCCCATCTTCGAACTGAACCTGCTTATGGACAAAAAAAGAATCTGTGCAAAGTTTCAGCTCAATATCTCTATTTTTGAAGACTGTAGCGGGATTTCAACAGACAGACGGACAGACGGACGGACATGTCTATATCGTCTTAGATTTTTACGCTGATCAAGAATATATATACTTTATAGGGTCGGAAATGGATATTTCTATGTATTGCAAACGGAATGACAAAGTAAATATACCCCTATTCGTCGGTGGTGGGTATAAAAAGTAATCTACGACTGATTCTAAGAAATTTTACCCAAAATCTTGGGGACATCAATAAAATAAAACTTCGGCTTTTAAAGACAAAGTTTTGGGCTGGGACCGGTATGAAGCAAACATCCGATTTTGTCGTATAACTCCGGAAATTCGTTTCTGATTTTAGGCTGATGGTATCTTTTAAAAAATTTCTTAGCAAAATTGGCCCACCCTAATTTGGAAACGCTATGCTAATAACGTCGTACATCTCATGGTTCCTACGACTCAGATATTATCCGATACTTAGATTTGTTTATACTTCTTACGAAGAATGTTTCTCTCCAAGTACTACCTCGTCTGTTGTTCGTAACATCCATGCAGTGTCAGGTATTAAGAAATTTTAGTCTGTGCTGTGAATGATGCTTTCGAAATATCTGTTCCCACTGTGATGCCTAATACTGAAAGGGGACCAGCATGGTCGACCCCGTTTCTGAGACACTTGTGGAATGGCAAAGGTAGACTTTTCAAGAAATTTAAGAAATGTAATACTTCATTGAATTGTACCAATTATTCGGGAGCCAGGGCTCAGTACAACACTCAGAATACGTGATGTTATTCTGATTGTCTTGTCAGAAAGAGGAATTGTCTTTACAGTAATCTCAGTAGCTTTCATAGGTTTGTGAATTCTAAGAGAAAGGTTCGGGAATTCCCTAGTTGCATGAAGCTTCATTGTAGGGAATCGTCTAAAGATTCGGAGATATGCGATATGTTTGAGGACTTTTTCCAAAGCAGTTACACCAAATTGTCTTCCTGTTACAAATATGCTTATGACATTATTAGTTTGAATTATTTCCAATTGATTATTCTTACAGAGAATGAGATGCTGTATGGTTTAAATTCATTAAAGAGTTCCAGAACACCAGACCGGATGTATTCTAAAAATCTTGTGCCTATGAGTTATATAAAATTTAATTTGCATTTGTTTGTTTATTCCGTATAGACTCCAAAACTGCTAAACCGGTCTATATCTTGATAAAGCTCTTAAATAAACCGCTCTCCCGATTTGACTTCTTGAGCCTTAATAACGCTCAATTTTTGTCCATTTGGCTGAAAATTTTGCATGTAGTTTTCCTTAATGACTTTTAAGAACTGTGCCAAGTACGGTCCGAATCGGTCTATAATCTGATATAGCTCCCATATAAATCGATCTCCCGATTTTATTTCTTGAATCCTTACAATCCGACATAGATTCAAAAATGATCCGATTACCTTGAAATTTTCACAGATTGTGTAGGTTGGTCTGGAAGGAAACCTGGGCTATATAATTTATTGATATCGGGAGGGGGGCGGACCCTCCCCTTACCCCAAAAGTACTACCCATAAATCAAAGTGGACCGATAGGGACAATAAGGGATTCAAATGAAAGGTAGTCAAGAGTAGATTACGAAGTTCGTAATAAAAGTTGGGTCCAAGTACCTGGGGGGGCCGACCCAGCCCCAAAACCCCTTAAAATAGGTTTATTTGACGATCATGACAATATGGGACTCAAATGAAAGGTATTCGGGATATTCATGTCGAAGTATAGGGGCTTACCATTCCCCCACAAAAACGCCCAAAATGGGCACATTAGCCAATCACGGATATATGGGACTCGGTTTGTTTGCTCCGTATAGACTGAAACACTGCAGAACCGATTTTCTCGACATTTTCGCATATTGTGTAGCTTGGTCTGGAAGGAAACATAGGCCATATAATTTTTCGGTATTGGAGGGGGCACGGACTCTCCCCTTATGCCAAAAACACAAACCAAAATCAAAAGTGGACCGATCGGAACAATATAGGTATCAAATGAAAGGTATTGGAGAGTATAATCGAATATGGCATTAAAATTTGAGTCTAAGGACCCATGGGGCCGCCCCAACCCAAAAACTCTTTCAAACAGACATATGAGACGTTTATTTCAATATGGGGCTCAAATGAAAGGTATTCGGGAGTAGACTTCGAATCTGGCATACAAAATCAGATCGAAGTATTGGGGGTCACGCCACCCCTCAAAAAATGTCATTAGACCCATTATAACTATATGATACTTGGCTGAACCGATTTGCTTAAAATTTTCATATATTGTGTACGTTTGTCTGGAAGAAAACATAGGCTATATAATTTTTAGATATCGGGTGGAGGCGGACCCTCCCCCTTATCGCAAAAACGGCACCCATGTCCGAAAGTGGTCCGATGGGCACAATAAGGGTATAAAATGAAAGGTATTGGAGACCAGAAAACGAATACGGTACTAACATTTGAGTCCAAGTACCCATCGGGCCCTCCAACCCCTAAACTCCTCTAAACAGATATATTAGAAGTTCATGTCAATATGGGACTCAAATGAAAAGTATTAGGCAGTAGATCACAAATATGGCATAAAACATTAGGTACAAGTAATGGGAGGTCGCCCCACCCCAAATACCTTCAAATGGGCATATTAGCCCACCTTGACTATATGGGACTCAAATGAAATGTATTAGGGAGTAGATTACAAATATGACATTAAAATTTGCGTTCAAGTCTAGGTGGCGCTTTTCCTCCTTAAGATACATCAAATGGATTATTTGACCCATTTTGACAATACGGGACTAAAATGAAGTTATTTGAGAGTCGAAAACGAATTATTGGGTTGCCCAAAAAGTAATTGCGGATTTTTTAAAAGAAAGTAAATGCATTTTTAATAAAACTTAGAATGAACTTTAATCAAATAAACTTTTTTTACACTTTTTTTCTAAACCAAGCTGATAACTGACAGAATAAAGAATCCAATTACAGAGTCATAAGCTGTGAAAAAATTTGTCAACGCCGACTATATGAAAAATCCGCAATTACTTTTTGGGCAACCCAATAGATATCCAATTTTGGAGCCAAGTGTTTTGGGGTACGCCCCCTTAACACAAGTTCGTTTCCATTGGGAATAAAGAACGAATTTGATATATATTTTCAGTGCAAAGTGGCGTTGGCCTCCCAGCCCCAAAACACCCTCCAAACGGTTCATAAAGGGTGATTTTTTTGAGGTTAGGATTTTCATGCATTAGTATTTGACAGATCACGTGGGATTTCAGACATGGTGTCAAAGAGAAAGATGCTCAGTATGCTTTGACACTTCATCATGAATAGACTTACTAACGAGCAACGCTTGCAAATCATTGAATTTTATTACCAAAATCAGTGTTCGGTTCGAAATGTGTTCAAATTTTGTTCAGCGATGAGGCTCATTTCTGGTTGAATGGTTACGTAAATAAGCAAAATTGCCGCATTTGGAGTGAAGAGCAACCAGAAGCCGTTCAAGAACTGCCCATGCATCCCGAAAAATGCACTGTTTGGTGTGGTTTGTACGCTGGTGGAATCATTGGACCGTATTTTTTCAAAGATGCTGTTGGACGCAACGTTACGGTGAATGAACACATTTCGAACCGAACACTGATTTTGGTAATAAAATTCAATGATTTGCAAGCGTTGCTCGTTAGTAAGTCTATTCATGATGAAATGTCAAAGCATACTGAGCATCTTTCTCTTTGACACCATGTCTGAAATCCCACGTGATCTGTCAAATACTAATGCATGAAAATCCTAACCTCAAAAAAATCACCCTTTATTTACCAGACATGGCAATATGGTACTAAAATTAAAGGGATTTGAAAGTGCAGCACGAATGTGATATCCATATTTGAGTCGAAATGTCTAAGGTGTCATCCCTCCCCTAATGAGAACATTACCCTAAGGAAGAACATTACCACCAGGAACCGAAAAGGGGCAAATTCTCACACATCAATGAGTGCTTTCCGATTCAAGGTTAAACTCTATAATAAAGGACCTTTTTATAGGCGAGTCCGAATGGCGTCCCGCAGAGCGGCACTTCTTTGGGGAACATTTTTTTAATGACCATTCATGGCATTGTACCTCGCAAATGTCGCCAACATTGAGAGGGGTTAAACACCGATTTGTCCGAAGTTCTCGCCTGGACTCTAACGCGTCCAGCGTCATAGGCTACAATGGCACGAATTCGATATCCGCATTCAGGGCGAATTGTCACCACCCTAAAAAAGATATTAGAGAGTTAAAGAAGGCGCAGCGGAGCGGGCCCGGTTCGTGTAGTTAAACATAAAATAAACAAAAATTTTGATTAGGATGTTAACCATCAAAAAATGGTGTTCTAATTAAAAGCGCATTCTTCGAAAGGTTATGGCAGATGTTAAATAGTCATTGCCTATTGCCCATTACTTATTACCCATCTATCAAAAGTCAAGGTGGAGGAGAGAGAGCAAATTGACTTCTAATATTTGCTAAAGACTTTCTCTAATATTTACATTTTCAGCTAACAAGTACCTTGTTTCGATGTAGCGTAGGTCCCATACTGTCTTGAAAATAATCATTGGTCCTTCTTTAATTTCATTCAAATGCTAACCTGTGCTAATTTTGTTGTCTGCCTTCTCCTCTCGCCTTCTGTATCGCTTGATGAGATCTTATTATTATTTCCTTAAAAAGGAAATCAACATTCTTTGGGAACCTTTCCTTATAAATAAAGGCAATATATGTTGTTCGTTGTTATTGTTGTTGTTCTTAACGAACATGCTTGACGCACACATACAAAAGTTATTGTAAGGCTGTGTGCGAGAAGGATATGTGTAATCCTGGTTAGCTAGCTGGCTGGCTGGCTGGCTGACTGACTGACTGTGCCGGTGTTGCGTATTTGTTATCACACACAGCACAAATATATTGATTGTTTGGCATTTTATTTCAATTTCCATTAAGGCTTCCTTTGTTATTCCGTAAACGTATCTCTGTTCTCCACAAAATGAAAATTGTCGGGTTCCTTTTTGGATTTGCCTCAATTCAGTGTGTAAATTTGCTGTTGTTATTCTTGTCGGTGTTGTGTTGTGTTGTGTTTTGTTGCTTTGTATGCCTCCTGTCTCATTTATCTCATGCCCCAACAAAGAAATTAGAAATACATGGAAAAAAAATTTGCAGTAGACATTTTGTGCAAAAGAGAAGAATTTTTTCTTGAAGAAATTTTCTACAAACACTCCAAGTACTCGTCAGCTAAGTGCTTTATAGATAGGGACAACTTTGTGTTTGCTTTGCCGTTAAAAACAAACCTCCATTGTAGCAGGTCGTTCATAAGAGGTACAGTTTACGCCTGTTGTATAGCAGACGATCTTGAAAGACTAGGAAAAATACTTCCGAGAAACTGGCATCCATGGGAATTACTTTACCAATTCCAATAATTAATTAACCCATTAACGCCTGACCCTCGATACTCTTGTCCGATTTTGATGAAGTTTGATATATTCAATATTTAGAGCATTTATATTGACGTATTAGTTTTTATACCCTCCACCATAGGATGGGGGCATACTAATTTCGTCATTCTGTTTGTAACACCTCGAAATATGCGTCTAAGACCCCATAAAGTACATATGTTCTTGAACGTCGTGACATTTTAAGTCGAACTAGCCATGTTCGTCCGTCTGTCTTTCGAAAGCACGCTATCTTTTGAAGGAGTAAAGCTAGCCGCTTGCAATTTTGCACAAATACTTCTTATTAGTATAGGTCAATTGGGATTGTAAATGGGCCAAATCGGTCCATGTTTTGATATAGCTTTCATATAAATCGATCTTGGGTCTTGACTTCTGGAGCCTCTCGAGGGCGCAATTCTCCTCCGATTTGACTGAAATTTCGCATATAGTGTTTTGATATTACTTCCAACAACTGTGCGAAGTATAGTCCTAATCGGTCCATAACCTGATATAGCTGCCATATAAACCGATCTTGGGTCATGACTTCTTGAGCCTCTAGAGAGCGCAATTCTCATCCCATTTGGCACAAATTTTGTACAAAGGCTCCTCCCATGGCCTTCAACATACGTGTGCAATATGGTCAGAATCGATCTATAATTTGATACAGCTCCCATATAAATCGATCTCCCGATTTCGCTTCTTGAGTCCCGAATCGGACTATAACTTGATATAGTAGCTCCTCCGTCCTTATTCATTATATTTTGTTTGCCTAAAAACAGATACTGCGCAAAGAACTCGACAGATGCGACCATGGTGGAGGATATATAAGATTCGGCCTGGCCGAACTTAGCACGCTCTTACTTGTTTTAAATTTTTTCAGCAAACATTTTTTTTTCGGTTAGGTTAAGTTGCCACTATGGACATACACCTAAGTCAGTAATTGACTTGTTGGGCGCTCTAAATACTAAAAAAGTAACCTAGAAAAGAGGAAATCTAAGTTAAGAATTCCGTGCTGCTAACAAAATCCTTAATTTTTTTCAATGCCAGGCACCTACGTTCAATCATGTCTGCTATTGTGTCCCCACCTAAGTGCAGGCATCTGTTAGGCGCAAAAGCCGGTCAATGACCTATGAAATGCTCCAACGTCTCATCATCTTCCCCGCATGCATTACACATGCTATCACTTGCCGCACCGATTTTATATACTATGTGTCCTGTTATGGTACCGAAAGCTATACTGACCGACTTCTTACTTCATTGCAGTAAATGCCTCGTCCTCTCACGATCTGGATCTCCCCATAGGATTTAAGCCGTCCTACCGACTGTTTCGCTGTTCCACATGGTTACATGCGCACACGTCGCCCACGCTCTTAACTCGGACTGTGTCCACCCGAAAAGCTTCGAGTTAACCAAGTTTATTGACAGCAGTTCTGTTCCTCATTTCCAGTTACCCCGCTATGGCCCGGCACCCAAACGATAAGGATTCTGCCATCCTCAGAGAAGGCGTTAATCTCCTTCTTACATTTCAAGACCATCCGGTTGTTATTGCCCCTATGGCCTGTTTACTGTCCGCGAAATTGTTCATACTCGAAGTCCTCGCGTTAACACTACACCACCTCACGCATTCCGTGATTTTTTCATGCTGTCTAAAACAAATCTCAGTCCTTGAGTTCTCAATGTAAACCCCCGAGCCCACTCTCTCCTCTACCTTTGATTCATTCGTCTAACATGATCATCCAGATTCCAATAGTAGGGTTTCGTCAATCCAAGACTATGTCGGTGGCAGCAATGCTTCGCTTTCGACCGCAAGTGTAGTCTCAGCCGTTCGAAAGCTCTTCCATTCCTACCAGGTTTCCTATCGTCGCCTCGTTTTTTATCGCGATGGTATGAGCTGCTCCTATCCTCAATCCATTCTCCCATCGCCTTAAGTCGCATAGCCGCAGTGGCTGACTCGCACTTAATCTGTATGTCTATGGATCGGATATGGGTCCTATGCTTAGGCAACATGCTCTCTGAACCTGCTGTATTATCCTTACCTTACACTTTCGCAGTGCACCAAACTACTAAGGCGTAAGTAAGTATTGGTCTCATCACGCTACTGTGGAGCCGGTGGACTATCCTCGGATTTAAGTCCCATTTAGTGCCTACAACCTGTCTATATAGTGCCCAACATCTGTGAGCCTTTTGGGTAAGCTACTGACACTTCCAATTCAGTTTCCTGTCCAAGATCACACCTAAGTATTTGACCTTGTCAGATATTGAAATTGTTTTAATTGAAAAAACGTGGTGCGTCAAATTGCTTCACCTTCGTCTTCATTGTGAGCAGGGAGATTTCAGTCTTATCTGTGTTAACATTGAGACTTCTAGGTCTATCCCAGTCGTGTGCCATCTACAAGACCTTTTCGGCTTTAATGCGTAGCTGGTTCGAATCCTTTAAAGTATTTTAACATCATCTGCGAAGCAGACATGTTCAAATACCATCGTCACCACCCATAGGAGTGACGATAAAATGCCCCCCTGTGGCATGCTTTGAGCCACTTTCTCCCTTATATTTATGTCATGAGACACACAATTTATCCACCTGTTCCTTAGGATATGGTATATCCAGTCTCTAAGGACCGGCTTCATCCGGTACTGGTCTAAGGATTGGATCAGTGTGTCGGTCCGCCCATTGTTAAAAGCCCCTTCAATGTCAATGCATACCGTCCGAGTGTACGTTTTGGCATCGAAGGAATCTTCTATTTTATGCACAATCTCGTGCAGGGCAGTCTCCACCGACCTTCCCTTGACTTAGGTATGCTGTTTGTATATGAGCACTTCGCGGGATGTCCTACTCTTAGTCATGGTGTCAACACTACGTTTCATGGTTTTGAGTAGAAAGGACGTAAGGCTTATAGGTCTGTAGGCCTTTAGTGTCGTATAACTTGCCTTGCCGAGCTTGGGTATAAATAGCATTCTTGGTATCGAAAATCTCGCTTGGGTATTAATACGACCCCTGCCTCATGCCAGGCTTTTAAAGTATATACAAGTCCTAATCACGCTGTGAAAATAGTGCCCAGATGAGCCTCCAGATAGTCGGCCTCCTTTTGTAGTAACGCCGGAAATATTCCATCAGGCCCGGGCGACTTAAACGGTTTGAAGCTTCTCAATGATTCCTTGACCATGAATTCAGTTATCATTAGTCTTCGATGAATCTCATTATTCCAAGATTCCAGTGTCTCCATGAGTCCCGTCGTGTCCTGTGGAAAATGCGTTTTCATCAAAATCCTCTACATGTCCTCCGTTGTATTTGCTCTGACTCCCTTGTCGTCTATTAAAGTTTCTGTTTGGGCATGGGTTTTGGAGAGTAACTTTTTCATCTTGGCGGCGTCATTAAATCTTATAAACCTGTTCGCATATAAGCCTCCAGGAGGATGCTTCCCTGAACCTTGTGTAATACACACCCCAATAAACTTTTTTACGACGTGTTCTGTTAAATAGTCTGCGGACCTCTTTCCCAATATTGCAAATCTTCCCGGTCATTCAGGGTTTTTTTTATATCTTATATACCCTCCACCATGGATCGCTTTTGTCGAGTTCTGTGCGCGCAATCTCTTTTTAGGCAAACAAATAATAATGGATAAGAATTGTTATGCCATTGGAGCCATATCAAGCTATTGTCCGATGCGGACCGCAAATGAATTGAATTTTGAAGACCATATTAGAAGTCATTGGGTAATATTTCAGTCCATTCGGACAAGAATTGCGCCTTGTAGGGGCTCAAGAAACATAATCGGGAGATCAGTTTATATGGGAGCTGTATTAAACTATAGATCGATTCAGACCATATTGGATACGTATTTGGTAGGTCATGGGAGAAGCCGTTGAATAAAATTTCAGCCAAATCGGATACGACCTGCACCCTCTCGAGGCTTAATCAAGATCCCAGATCGGTTTATATGGCAGTTATATCAGGTTATATAAAAATTTAAACCATACTTTGCACCATACTTTGCAGGTTATGCACCTCACGAGGCTTAATGAAGATCCCAGATTGGTTTATATTGCAGTATATATCAATATCAGGTTATATAAAAATTTTAACCATACTTTGCACAGTTTTTGGAAGTTATAACAAAACATTTCATGCACAATTTCAACTAAATCGGACGAGAATTGCGTCTGTCAGTGGCTTAAAAATTCAAGATTCAAGATCGGTTTATATGGCAGCTATATCAGGTTATGTACCGATTTTAACCGTACTTTGCACAGGTGTTGGAAGTCGTAACAAAATACTTCATGCAAAATTTCAGCTAAATCGGACGAGAATTGCGTCTGTCAGTGGCTCAAAAATTCAAGATTCAAGATCGGTTTATATGGCAGCGATATCAGGTTTTCTCCCGATTTAAATCATACTAAGCACAGTTGTTGAAAGTCATAACAAAACACTTCGTACAAAATTTCAGCCAAATCGGATGAGAATTGCGCCCTCTAGTGGATTAAGAAGTCAAGAACCCAGATCGGTTTATATGGCAGCTATATGAAAACATGGACCGATATAGCCCATTTACAATCCCAACCGACCTACACTTAAGAAGAATAAGCACGCTAACTTTCGAAGGAGTATACAACAAAATTACCGACTATCGACATGCCAATTGTCCTCCAAAATATGACATTACATAACAAGCTTCATGCGTCTGCGTTACGACAACCCAATAATTATAACGTTAACTCTTTCCCAAATCGAGCTATAATTTTTCTAGGACATCTCTTTTCTTGGGTATTTTTCTAATCATTCCCCGTTAATTTGTTAAATTTTAAGCTTCAATATTTCATTTCTTTCAGTGTATGGCTATGCTACATTTAAGAGCGACCTTCAATATTGTAACGATTACACACTGGTTGGCAACTATTACCATGGATGTTTTGCAACCAACGTTTATGTATTTATCTCTGTATGGGAGATTACGTGCACATTTGAGAAGGAGAAACGGACACCACATACATTAGGTCCTCCTTTGTTGGCATGCTCTGGAATGGGTAATTAATTGTTGTTCCTGGAGAAGGACACGTGCTTATGCGAAATTCGAGTACGATTTTAAATATTTCATTAATTCTCTTTTATCTATCGTTGCTTACGAGCACATATTTGTATTGCCAATTGCAAATTGATAATTCTAATTGAGAAAAGCAGCATGCACAACGACGCCTCTATTCCCTCTTCCCTCGTCAATTGGCATTTGCCAATTTAAAGTTATGAGAATTGTGAAATTTGATATTTGGGCCGAGAAATTTCAGAAGTCATTGACCATTCGCTAAGTACAAGAAATAAAAGTTAATGGAAATATTTGTAGAAAATTACTATACCTTAGGGTGGGGAACGAGAGTAGACACCCAAATGTAGAAGGAGCAGCAGAAAGCTGCTTGCGGTGGTATTTTTATGATTTGCATTATATTCAAACTGAGAATCGAAAAATTTTGTCCAAACTTTACTTTTTTAGAAAATTTTGTCAAAATTTTATTTCTATAGAAAAATTTGTCAAAATTTTATTTCTATAGAAAATTTTGTCAAAATTTTATTTCTATAGAAAATTTTGTCAAAATTTTATTTCTATAGAAAATTTTGTCAAAATTTTATTTCTATAGAAAATTTTGTCAAAATTTTATTTCTATAGAAAATTTTGTCAAAATTTTATTTCTATAGAAAATTTTGTCAAAATTTTATTTCTATAGAAAATTTTGTCAAAATTTTATTTCTATAGAAAATTTTGTCAAAATTTTATTTCTATAGAAAATTTTGTCAAAATTTTATTTCTATAGAAAATTTTGTCAAAATTTTATTTCTATAGAAAATTTTGTCAAAATTTTATTTCTATAGAAAATTTTGTCAAAATTTTATTTCTATAGAAAATTTTGTCAAAATTTTATTTCTATAGAAAATTTTGTCAAAATTTTATTTCTATAGAAAATTTTGTCAAAATTTTATTTCTATAGAAAATTTTGTCAAAATTTTATTTCTATAGAAAATTTTGTCAAAATTTTATTTCTATAGAAAATTTTGTCCAAATTTTATTTCTATAGAAAATTTTGTCAAAATTTTATTTCTATAGAAAATTTTGTCAAAATTTTATTTCTATAGAAAATTTTGTCAAAATTTTATTTCTATAGAAAATTTTGTCAAAATTTTATTTCTATAGAAAATTTTGTCAAAATTTTATTTCTATAGAAAATTTTGTCCAAATTTTATTTCTATAGAAAATTTTGTCCAAATTTTATTTCTATAGAAAATTTTGTCCAAATTTTATTTCTATAGAAAATTTTGTCCAAATTTTATTTCTATAGAAAATTTTGTCCAAATTTTATTTCTATAGAAAATTTTGTCCAAATTTTATTTCTATAGAAAATTTTTCCAAATTTTATTTCTATAGAAAATTTTGTCCAAATTTTATTTCTATAGAAAATTTTGTCCAAATTTTATTTCCATAGAAAATTTTGTCAAAATTTTATTTCTATAGAAAATTTTGTAAAAATTTTATTTCTATAGAAAATTTTGTCAAAATTTTATTTCTATAGAAAATTTTGTCAAAATTTTATTTCTATAGAAAAATGTTTAAATGTATCCATAGTCATATAAGTGCCCTACCAGTTATATTTCTCAGTATAATTTTCTTTGGTAGCTTTCCGGATGTTAGTTTAGCGAAAAAATCTCTTAACATATTTAAAAACTAAAGGAATTTACTTTTCAAGTAATTCGACTTTAACTTCCTGCTATTGTGAATGAACCAAATGCTGGCATAACAGTCGCCACACATTTGCTGTTAATCTTAACATGCCCATCTTCAATGCTCTCAGTTTTGCAAAACATATGGATACCAAACTCTCTTTCGGCATGCGCATTACAATCAAAACAAAGGCAATAACCGGCAAATCTGTTCTCACAGCATTGCCAGATTAAAAGGATTTATTTTAGAACTGACTTGTGCTCTCAATATACCGGTTTTTCATAAGGTATTTCTCTCGGGCTGCAACAAAACAACAACAAAAAAACAACCAAATACTAAAAGAGAGACAGGCACTTCGTTTGCCTAACTACTGTCTTTTTTGCCATTAATTTTTAAACAAAACCCATTATGAACAGCCAAAGCCCCAAGAATTCGTTCAAATGCAAAATGCAAAGAAAAACGAACGAAACGAGCCAACAGCAGCAGCAACAACAACAACACTTGCTGCTGTTTCACAAGAATGCGTGTGGCTCTTTGCATACATATGTGTGTGAATGTGTTGGGCTGGAGAATTGTGTGTGCCAATGTTTGTTGATTAGCGAAGTGCTATGTGGGGGAGGGGTGTATATACGAAAAGGCTGCTTGTTTGTTGGTGCTGCTGAGAGGAAAAACCAGTTTGGCTGGATGCAACTCCCTACCAGCAGCAGCCGATCATGGGTATGGCAGCGGAAGGTGGCATGGGGGTGGAGGGGAACCTCCATAATGCTCAGAGACAAGCAGCCGAGTTTGCCGGCCAACAAAACAAAACAAAGAACAACTGTATTGAAGTGAACAGAAAGAAACAATCTCACTCGTAGGGACCTGATGAAGATGCGATAAACGAAATGCCAAACAGTTTATGCGGATATTGCAAAACGAACGGTACGTTTGATCGGATAGTGCGAAAATTCATTGCTCACTCATAACAAAGTCTCAACAAATGCAGTCGGTGTATTTCGAGGCAACTATTTCGTTTATGTTTGGATTATTTCTTAGTTTGTGGTGAAAATGAAAAATATAATATCAAATAAATAGAAAGAAATAAAGATTCAAGCAATACATAATTAAATATTCCAAAAACCATTCAAGATATTTAAAGAAAAGTGCATATAATAACTATCTCTAAGCTTAAAGGCATATCGAAAAAGAAATTGAAATTAAAACGTTATCAAACAGAAAAGTGTATAATTTTAGTGTTTGCGGAAGTTTGAATTGTGAAATAACATAAAACAGCAACGAAAGACTGCTGATTTGCCAAAGCCTTCCCAAGTTGTAAGCGAATGTTCATCTAGTCAACCAAGTATTCGCCGCATTGATGTGGGTACGACCATTGTTCAAACTCAAGGTAATTTCATAAAGGCAAAGTTCATTTGAGACACTCACTCATAAGTCAAGCATTGTTCGCAAAACTTTAGCAGATCATGGACATATGGTTAGGGAATTGTTGTTTACAGATCAACATGCTGCCGCATGCACTGACTTCTTTGTTTTTAATAGGGTGTGCTGCGGAGGAGTTTTATGAATTTCTTTAGATGAGAACAGTGGTAGAGAATGGAATGGGAAAAAGTGGTCTCCTATGAAACTTTGTGTGTGTGTGTGTATTTCATGTGTTTGTTGTTGTTGTATTTCATCATTATCATTTACCAGTGACAAAGCAATTACACTAGATTCTTTAGTGAAAAAAGGTTTCTTTAGCAGGCGACGCAATTGAAAAAAAAATTTTGATACTAGTGAATAAAATAACCTGATGAATGGTACATAAAATAGACTCTGTAGGCTTCTAGTAAAAAAACCCCTTCGGTCATGGGCAATTTTTTTTCTATTTTTAAATTTTTACAAAGAGGTATTTTGGTCAAAGTGCGTTTTTTTTTGGCTCACCTCCGATTTCGTTGAACTTTGGTAGTCAAGTGTCGTTCCATATACAGAGAGTGTCAAAAGTATGCCAACATCCGTGAACTTTTTGATTTTTGTAAAATGATTGCAAGAATGTACAAAGGACATAGCAATTTTTAAAATGTTATAAATTTGCAAGAATATTGAAAAAACATATTTTACTAAGTAACAAGTAAAATGGCATTAAAGTAAAACAAGTAAAATGGCAAGTTCGGCCGGGCCTATCTTTGGCTACCCACCACCTTGGGTATATATTTAAAGCCCTTTTCGTCACAATCCGGTGAAAATTGGATAACTTATGCACCCAAATTCGGCACGGACATTGAGTGGTCTAATAAATAAAAGTCACTGTTGAATTTTGTATTTCAAATTTCATCAAAATCGGGTAATAAATGGAGCTTTTATGGGCTTCAGGCCCTTTATCGGCAGATTTAGATGCCGTATATGGCAGCTATATTTAAATATAGTCCGATCTGAACCATATTTTCAGTTTCAAATTTCAGCGAAATCAGTTAAAAAATTAAGTTTGTATGGTCTTCAGACACTTTATCTGGAGATTGATGTATATGGCAGCTATACCTAAATAAAATCCGATTTGATCCATATTCATTCATTCTGAAGGCTTAAAATAACCCTCTATGTCAAACTTCAGCGAAATGGGGTAATGAATAAAGCTTTTACAGGCTTCAGACCCTTCATCGGCAGATCGGTCTATATGACAGCTATATCTAAATATAGTGCGATATAAATATATATAATTGGATATGGCAGATCCATTTGGATCTAATTAGATCCAACTTTATATTATCCCAGATATGTTTGGATCGGAACATATCAATTTTTTTTTACTCAGGAAAATAGAACAAATACGTCTTCTAGGGGATTTAGGAACTATGTCGGCGGATCTGTCTATATGACATCTTTATCTTTATATAGTCCGACCCAAACCATATTTGGATCGAATGTCGGGAGCCTAGGTCTACAAACTAATTCAAATTTCAGCGAAATCAGGTAATAAATAGAGCTGTTATGGGCTTCAGACCCTTAATCGGCAGATAGGTCTATATGGCAGCTATATTCTAAATAAAGTCCGTTCTGAACCGTATTCGAATCGGATGTCATAAGGCTTAGAATAACTCAATGTTGAAAACTTCAGCGAAATTGGGTTATAAATACATCTTTTATGGGTTTCAGTCCATTTATCAGCGCATCAGTCACTAAGGCAGCTATATCTAAATACAATCCGAACTGAGCCATGTTGGGGTCGGATATAGGGGGTCTTAAAAAAAAATTTCAGCGAAATTGGGTGATAAATGTCCGATCTAAAGCATATTTGAGTTGGATGTCGGGAGGCTAAAAACAAATCAGTATTCATTTTCACCGAAACCGGGTAATAAATAAATCTTTTATGGCCTTCAGATCTTTATACAACGCAATGTTCCAAATTTCAACGAAATGGGGTAAAAAATGCCGATGTTATGGGTTTCAAACCTTTAATCGCAGATCAGACCTTTAATCGCAGATCGGTCTATAAGGCATCTATATGCAAATATGGTCCAATTTGGCCCGTTCAAGAATTTAACATGCATGCAAATTCAAATTATGGAAAATTTCAGCTCAATTTGTGAAGGCTGCAGCGTAATTACAACAGACGGACGGAAAAGCACACGGACATCGTTAAGTCGCCTTAGAATTTTACCACGAACCGAAATATATACACTTTGTGGGGTCGGAAATGGATATTTCGTTTTGTTGTAAATTAAATGACATCCTATGGTGGTGGGTACAATTAAACTCCCATTTAAACAAAATTTCGACTAGTTTGTTTAGATAAAATTTGTTTCCTAACTTTAAAGATTGGAGCTAAAGATTAGCAAACAATTCTAATCCTATTTATTTTTTTTATCCTTACTTTAAAGTTGGGAGCCAAAGATTAGCAAACTTAATTTAAAGACGTTTAAGTTTCCAACTTTTTTAGCAAGCATTCCTTGGGTGACAAATATTTTCCTTCATATTAAGGATTTTGTATTTCAAATGATAGGTTAATAAATTCTTAACTTTGTGTCTTGTTATTGAAGACAATAATCTTAAATGAAGGTCAAGATATCTTTGAAAGATAAAATTTAAAGCGGCCATCCAGACCAAAGTGCAACTTTTGCAAAATTTAATAACAATCGAAAAAGAAGACTACCATTACCTTTACCACAAGAATATATGGACAAACAGACATAGCTTTTTCGATTCTAAGACAACCGTTATATGTATTTATCAACTATCTGACCCGGGCCCACTCCGCTGCGCCTTCTTTTACTTTATATGGAACAAAATGTTCCTTGGAATATTTATTTTCGACAATTAAAAAGCTTTTAGTAAAACACCATGCTACGAAAATAGTATATCGCTTGACTAACAGTTTAACAATATAAGTGCCTTTATCCGAACCCTATATGATCTTTATTGGTCCACGAATTTAAGTTTGGATGCAAGGTGTACTCCATTCTAAAAAAAACTTTATTTCAGCCCGATATTCTTATGACATCTAATTTAGGGTTATTTTCGGGGGTGAGGTGGTCCCCCAGGCACTAGGGCCTGAAAAAATATCTGCATCGTGCTCTTCTCTCAAAGACCATTTATTTAAAACCCATATTGCCATTAGTTTAGGGGAGTTTACACGATGAGGCGTCCCCCAAACACATGGCCCCAAAAATGGTTATCAAATTCGTTTTCTAATCTCAAATTTCTTTGGAATTGAGCCATATATTGACATGGTCGAAAAATTTTTACCCTTTGGGGGTATTTTGGGGAAAGGGTGATGCCCTAAATACATGGTCCTACATTTGGATATCCAATTCGTATTATACTCCCAAATACTTTTATTTGAGCCCCATATTGCGATGGTCCGTTAAAAATTGCTGTTTATGGGGTATTATGGGGAAGGGGTAGACCCCCCAGAAAATTGGTCCCGAAAGTGGGTATCACTTCTTGCTCTACCACCCAATACCTTTTATTTAAGCTCGACATTGACATGATCGGTAAATATGCCAGATTTAGCCCTGAATATATATCAGCAACGTGCTCTACTCTCATATATTTAAACCCCATATTGCCATTGCCCTCAAAATTGGATATAAAATTTGTTTTCATTTAAACTCCTTATTACAAAAGTCAGCAAATATGTCCGGTTTGGGGTATTGGCCCTAAAAACTATAAATATTTAGTTCCACTCTCTCTAAGACCCAAATTGTCTTGGTGAGCAAATATGTCCTATTTGGGGGTTGTTATGGTGGTGGGACGTCCCATAGACAGTTGGCCCCTAATGTTGATATCAGCTACGTGGTCTACTCCCACATACCATAAATTTGAGCCCCATATTTCAATAGTCGGCAAACATGACCGGCTTTGGGGGTGTTTTGGGGGATGGGCGGCCACTCAGTTAGTTGGCCTTGAAAGTATATATCGGATTCGTGTTCCACTTTAAAACCCCTCTTATTTGAACTTCATATTGCAATAGTCAGCAAATACTTACTATTTGGGTGGTGTTGTGGGGGTGGGTTGGCCCCATAGACACTTTTCCCGAACAATGATATCAAATTTGTGCTTTACTCCCGAAGACCTTTCATTTGAGCCCCATATTGCTATGGTCGTACATTTGTCCCCTTTGGGGGTTGTTTTTGGGGAGAGGCGGCCTCCCAAACACTTGGTCCCATATTTGGATATCAGATTCGAATTCTACACTCAAATATCTTTTATTTAAGCTCCATATTCCCATAGTCAGTAAATAAGTCCTGTTTGGGCGGTGTTTTGGGGAAGGGGTGGACCCCCAGAAAGGTGGTCCCACATTTGGATATTAGATTCGTATTCTACTCGCAAATACCTTTCATTTGAGTCTCATATTGCCATGGTCGGTAAATATGTCCGATTTAGGGGTGTTTTGGGGGTTGGGCTGGTCCCCCTAACACTTGTTCCGACAATTGGATATCAGATACGTTGTCTTATCCTAAATACCTTTCATTTGAGTTCCATATTGTCGTGATTGGTCTAAATATATGTTTGGAAGGTTTTAGGGTGGGCGGCCCCCCTAGGTACCCCATCCGAAATTTGGAAACCAAATTTTTATTTTTGGGGTACTATATGAGAGCACACAAAATTTCGCTTAATTCGCACCACCCATCTCTGAGATCTGGCGTTTCTGAAAAATAGGGTAAGGGGGAGGGTCCGCCCCCCCCTTCAGATATCAAAAAATTTTTCTATGAAAATTTCAAGAAAATCGGTTCAGCGGTTTCTGAGTCTATAAGGAACACACAAACAAACAAACAAAACTACAAACAAACACAAATTGCCACAGGTATGGTATAGGGTTTATAGAGCCTTTTGTGAAATGAGGAATTTCAATCAGGATATAAGTCTTACTCCTGTTGTGACGCCACTTTAAATACTCATGTCATATCTGACGTTCTACACAAGAGTTGAAGTATACAGTTGCTCATAGATTAGTAGGCAGCAAGTGAAAAATTACTTTTTAAGCCATTGTTGTTGCAACATATTTATTTTCGCAAAGGTGCCTCTAATTGCAAGCATTAATCAAATGTTGTCATAATTTTCTCTCTCTCTCTCTCTCTCTCTCTCTTAGACTTTTAGTAATATCATAACTTGCTGAGCCTTTCAAATGTAAATTTTCATGCAAAATTTCCATGCATAAAAATTAAGCAACTGTCTTCTTCACCTGGTATGATGATAATTAGCGTAGCAATATGCGGGGGGGAATGGGGCAACAAAAGTCGTAGGTCGCCTTATTTATGCATGGGTACTGTGGAATTAAATCAGCCTTTATTATTTATTTTGTTTAATACGCAAAATACGGAGGCACTCTCTGTGTTCATAAATCAACAGTAGATATTTTATGTGTGGTACTTGTGAAAACCTGTTCCATTACAGCATGGACTTTTTCCTTGTGTTTCTTTGTCCATGTCCATATCGTAAGCCGGTTGTTTCGTCGGTCGGTCATCTGTTGTATGGTTTGGTCCAAGCCATGTTTTATTATAGCATTGTTGCCAAGTGTTCAGTTGCTGGGATTTCCTTTCCTTTGTGCGGTAATGTAAACTTTACTTTGCCATAAATGAATGGAAAATACCAAAGGAGTTGGGCATTTTGAATAGATCAAGACTGAACTTTGTGTGATTACCTTGTGTAACAGTGGGGGAAAAAAGTTTAAAGTCAGAAATGGTTGCGTTGATAAAATGTTTAAAGTTTAGTCGAGTTTTTGTTAATCTAAGAAAGAATGTGAACATTTTAAAAAGAACAAATTTGCAAAATTGTTTTTAGTATGTAGAGCGCACAATAAGTCGATTAGTGGCTTAGGTGTATGTCCTTAGTGGCATGGGGCGTACGAATATCCGCATCCTCTTTTCAACCTATCCTTACAAATTTGCTTCAAATATGTTTTGTTGTCAGGTTTCAAACTTCCGCTAAAGCCTAAGTGGCAGTAGTGACAGACCAAGGCCTTTGATGAGTGACTTGAACCCACAGAAGTTAGTATTGGTCTTATCTAATGGTCGCTCCTGTAGAGCCAGTGCTCTATCTTCGAATTCAGACCCCTTTGGTTCTCCTGCGTAAATCAAATTTCGTAGGCATTCCACAATCTTCCACAATTGTCGATGAAAATTTCTGAAATTCAACGAAATTTCTTTTTTATACCCTCCACCATAGGATGTTTGTTTGTAACTACTCGAAATATTCGTCTGAGACCCCATAAAGCATATATATTCTTGATCATCGCGACATTTTATGTCGATCTAGCCATGTCCGTCTGTCCGTCCGTCCGTCCGTCTGTCGAAAGCACGCTAACTTCCGAAGGAGTTAAGCTAGCAGCTTGAAATTTTGCACAAATACTTCTTATTAGTGTAGGTCGGTTGGTGTTGTAATTAGTCCATGTCGGTCCATGTTTTGATATAGCTGCCATATAAACCGATCGTGGGTCTTGACTACTTGAGCCTCTAGTTTTGTTATGATATCCAACAAATGTGCCAAGTATGGTTGAAATCGGTCCATAACCGGATAAAGCTGTCATATAAACCGATATTGGGTCTTGACTTCTTGAGCCTCTAGAGGGCGCAATTCTTATCCAAAGCACCCTCAAAACGGTTCATATTTACCGGCCATGGCAATATGGGGCTCAAATTAAAAGAATTAGGTAGTGCCGCACGAATTTGATTTCCATATTTGAGTCGAAATGTCTGTCTCCCTCCCCTAATGAGAACATTACCCTAAGGAAGAACATTTCTATCGGGAATCGAGTGCAGCACGAATTTGATTTCCATATTTGAGTCGGAATGTCTGTCTCCCTCCCCTAATGAGAACATTACCCTAAGGAAGAACATTTCCACCGGGAATCGAGAAGGAGCAAATTCCTACACATCAATAAGTGCTTTCCGATTCAAGTTTAAAATCAATGTTAAGGGACTTGTTTATAGCCGAGTCCGAACGGCGTCCCGCAGTGAGACACCTCTTTGGGGAATTTTTTTTAAATGACCATACATGGCATTGTACCTCGCAAATGTCGCCAACATTAAGAGGGTATAAACACCGCTTTGTTGTTGATGTTCTCGCCAGGATTCGAACGCGTTCAGCGTCATAGGCTACAATGGCACGAATTCGATATCCGCATTCAGAGCGAAGTGTCCCCACACTTAAAATATATTAGAGAGTTAAAGAAGGCGCAGCGGGGCGGGCCCGGTTCGGCTATTCTTATATATAAAAATCAATTTGTGTTTGTCGTTTTTTTTTGTTTGTTTCCTAAAGACTCAAAAACGGATGAAGGGATTACCTTGAAATTTTCACAGATAGTGTGGGTTGGTCTGGAAGGAAAATATTTCTTTGAAATCGGAAGGTGGGCGGAACCTCTTCCTTATGCCAGAAAAACCAGCCAGACTCAAAAGTGGACCGATCGGAACAATATGGGTATCAAATAAAAGATATTGGAGAGTAGAATGTGGAGTTGGTATTAAAATTTGAGTCTAAGTACCCATCGGCCCGCCCCAACCCCAAAACTCCCCCAAACAGACATATTGGACGTTCAATGTCAATATGGGGCTCAAATGAAAGGTATTCGGGAAAAGATTACGAATCTGGCTTGCAAAATATAATCGAAGTATAGGGGGTCACCCCACACCCCAAAACGGACCAAATTGGCATATGACCCATTATGAATATTTTCGCCTCGGTTTGCTTTTTTGTTCCGTATAGACTCAAAAACGGCTGAACCGATTTTCCTAAAATTTTAACGGATTGTGAAGTCTTTGGGGTAAGGTGGACCCTCCCTCTTACCCCAAAAATAAAAGTGAACCGATCGGGACAATATGGAACTCAAATGAAAGGTATTCAGGATTAGAGTACGAATTTCGTATTAACCAGTTAGGAAAGACAAAAGTCGGGCGTAGCCGACTATATAATACCCTACAATTATAAATTCGGGCAATATATAAATATATATGTATATGAGAGCTATATCTAAATCTGAACCGACTGTCTGTTTGATCGTTTGAAATTTATTGTTACTACGGCCATATAAGTGCAAATCCGGCGATATATATGGGTGATACATCCAAATTTGAACCGATTTTGATGAAATCTCGTACATTTTGAGCAGATCGGTTACAAAATGTGTTTATTACAGCCTTATGAGTGTAAATCAGGCGATACATATTCATGGGATCTATATCCAAATCTGAAACGATTTAGATGAAATCTAGCAGATGTGTTCAAATCAGTAGCAAAACATTTCATGCTAAATTTTGTGCAGATCGGTTGAAAATTGTAGCTAATTAATCGGTTGAAAATTATAGCTACTACCCATTTAAATGCAAATCGGGTGATATATGTATATGGGAGCTATATCTAAATCTGAACTGATTTTGATGAAATTTTGCAAATATGTTAAAATCATTAGCAAAACAATCCGTGCGAAATTTTTTCCACATCGGTTGAAAATTGAAGCTACTACTCTTATTTAAGTGCAAATCGGGCGATACATATATATGGGGGCTATATCTAAATCTGGACCGATTTTTATGAAATTTTACACACATATGCAGACGTCAAATAAAACACCTCATGCCTAATTTTGTAGAGAATCGGTAAAAAATTTTGGCTTCTACAGCCTTAAACGCCCATATCGGATGAAAGATATATATGGGAGCTATATCTAAATCTGAACCGATTTCTTTAAAATTTTCCACACATATACAGACGTCCAATAAAACACCCCATGACAAATTTTGTAAAGATGGGTAAAAAATTGTGGCTTCTACAGCCTTAAACGGCCATATCGGATGAAAGATATATATGGGAGCTATATCAAGATCTGAACCGATTTTCATGAAATTTTCCACACATATTAGGACGTCAAATAAAACACCTCGCGCAAAATATTTTAAAGATCGGACAAAAACTGTGGCTTCTACAGCCCTAAAAGTCCATATCAGATGAAAAATATACATGGGAGCTATATCTAAATGTGAACCGATTTTTATGAAATTTCGCGAACAAATGTAGACCTCAAATAAATTACCCAAGGCCAAATTTTGTAAAGGTAGGACGAAAATTGTGGCTTCTACAGCCTTAAAAAACATATCGCATGAAGGATATATATGGGAGCTATATATAAATATGAACCAATTTTTATGAAATTTTGAACACATATGAAGATCTCAAATAAATTACCCAATGCCAAATTTTGTAAAGATCGGACGAAAATTGTGGCTTCTACAGCCTTAAAAAAACATATCACATGAAAGATATATATGGGAGCTATATCTAAATCTGAACCGATTTTTATGAAATTTTGAACACATATGAAGATCTCAAATAAATTACCCAATGCCAAATTTTGTAAAGATCGGACGAAAATTGTGGCTTTTATAGCTTAAAAAGACATATCGGTTGGAAGATATATATGGGAGCTATACCTAAATCTGATCCGATTTTGATGAAATTTAGCACTGATATTTATCAAAATCAATGGCGTTCGTCCTTGGGACAAAAAAGTGATCTGTTCAAAATGACGTGATGATTGGACGACAAATACGACCTGCACTTTGATTACAAGAATACATGGACTCACATATGGACAGACGGACATGGCTAAATCGAATTAGAAAGTGATTCTGAGTCGATCGGTATTGTTGGGGTTGGGTGGATATATATAGACCAATCACTCACTATTTCTAATTCTGATGAAATCCTTAATATATGAGTCTTTTGTGGCCTCAAGATTAACACTAAGTCTCAAAATATGGTCCAGACTAAACCATATTTAGATCGGATGTCGGGAGGCCTAATTCAACTCACTGTTCCAAAATGAAGTGAAATTGGGCAATAAATACGCCTGTTATGGGCTAAGACCCTAACTAGGCACATCGGTCTATATGGCAACTGTGTCTATACCATATTCTAGCCCTATATCTGGATTCTCAATCAGGGCTGCGGAATCGAACAATTTTTAAAATGCTTTTTGCTTTTCGCCATTAAACCCTTATTTTTATATAAAAGACCATATAAAAATGTTCATCGAATTCATATAGCATTCAAAAATTAGCTGGCCTTTTTATCTGCTTGAGATTATGAAAATTCACGGCTAAAATATTCGTTTCAACCATGCGCTACTACTGCCCAAACAGGAGTTGATTGTTTTTCAAAAAAAAGGCATACATTTTTCGCATATTTTTGCATGCACGTTCATTTCATTTTATCGGATTATGGAAAATTCCCCTGCGACCAGGGGCAGATTAAACAACTGCATACAATTGTTGCTTCGGGTATCAAAAAAGAACCGAAAGAAAATACACAAAAATGTTAATTTAATTTTAAAATCCAGTGTATTGCAACGCTTAAAGACAAATCGAGTAGCTGAAAAAAGAAGAAGAAGAAAAAACAGCACAACATATTCCACAATTCGCATACAACAGGTTTTTAAGCATATTTATTGAACGCGCGTCCGCATATCTGTAAGGGGACCTCAGAGGACGCGTATTATGCCTCAAACATTGGGCAATGCGAATAAACGAAAAACAGACAGACACACGAGGCATATGGTTAAAAATGCATTTTCTGTGTAAGCTGGATAATAAAAAGGCTATATATGTCGAAATAAGATTGCAGCCAAAACAGCCATTTATAATGAATTTTATAACGGATACTTGTTCAGCGGTTGCAATTTCTTAAAAGCCCCAGCATAGGGCCCCAAAATTGAAGCTAAGCTAAGGAAAAAGGTTTGTTGTTGTTACTCAAAACATTGGCTAATGTTTGACTTTGGCCATAACATTAAAGCCAAAGAAGAATAAAGAAAAGGGATTTACTAAGATGCTAGTTATATAGTTCTGTCTACCTTGTCAGTCAGTTGGTGTTCGCCGTTTTTATGGTGATGTCCGAGACTGGTTTCTTTAGCGGTGGGGAATTATGTGTTGCTTTTCATTACTTTTCATGTTTACTTCAACGTCTGCTGCTAGTATGGCAGTTGGTTTTATTACTTTGGGCTTAAGTGAAACATTTGTATTGGCCAAGTAGATTACATCTGCCGGCGGCTGTAGGTGCTTTATTTTGGGTTTCTTTGCAAAATCACATGCAAAAGTTTTTTTTTATTTATTTCGGTAAGAAAAATAGTTACAGTTCAAAATATGAGGCAATTTTATGAATGTTGTACAACAAATAAAAAAAATAATTTTTAGAAAATATTAAGAGAAACACATCAATGGGAAAAAGTTTGCAAACAATGTCTGAAAAGTTTTGTAGTAATTTTGCGTAATACGAGGGTTGCCTTTTATATTTCGGGATTAGAAAATAAAAAAAAGAGAACATTTTAATCATCGAAAATCGCTTTATTATTTTTCAAAATATTCTCCTTTAAGATCGATACACTTTTGCATACTTGTGAACCAATTGTCCAAGCAATTTAGCCACTCTGATTGAGGTATCTCCAAACCATGCATTCTAAACACATCAACCGCTTCTTCAAATGTCGATAAACGTTGACCTTTCATTTTATTTTTGACGTACGGTAATAAAAAGAAGTCATTCGGTGCCAAGTCAGGACTATACGGCGGATGACTCATCAAATCGATGTTTTGAGTGCTCAAAAATGCAGTTGTTTCGCAATTTTGGAGCATTTCTTTCGACCAATCGACACGAGCCTTCTTTTCAGCGATTGACAAATTGTGTGGGATTCAACGCGAACAAATTTTTTTGATGGTCAAATGTTCATGTATGCCACTAATGCCTAAGATTGTTTCAATCTCACGATAGGTCACATGACCATTTTGCAATATCAGTTGGAGCAGAGCACCAATGGTTTTTGGAACAACAACTGATTTTGGACGACATTCACGAAGTTCATCTTGGAGTGGACTACGACCTCGGTTGAATTCACCATATAATTGATAAACACTGGTAATTGATGGAGCTTCATCGGCAAAAATTGAATTAAGTTCGTCGATCACTGTTTTGGAGTTAATCCACTTCGTAAGTGATCGCACGAAAATGTTCACGATTTAATTCCATTTTTTGGGTGAGATGAACCTTTTAAGTTACTGTAAACAACACAAATAGCGCTCGTATGTCAATAGGTTCTGAGTATGTATAACCCCAAAAATGTCAAGCTTTACTATAAAGCCAGATTGCAACCCAAGGGTTGTCCAATCCCGAAATATGAAAATCAACCCTCGTAGTTTTCAAACACAGTGGCGAAGAGGCAAGTGGTTACAAGTAAAAGCGTGGTAAATTCCGCCGGTCCGAATCTAATGTACCGAATCTTATGGATCGCATTTGTAAAGTTCTGTAATCGCTATCTCTTTATAGTCACACAAAGGGCCATACTTGGTTTGGATTATGGAGACCATAAAATAAGCCTTTGCACAAAATTTCTGCCAAACCGGATATGAATTGCGACCAATAGGGGTCCAAAGAGTAAAATCGGGAGATCGATTTATATGGTAGCTATATCAGGTTATGAACAGTATTGCCAATCAAGAAAATTAAATCCCACCAAAATGTAAGAAAAATCCTACGAATCCGGCCAAAACCTACCAAATATTCTGCAAGCTAAAAATGTGGGATATGCTTTTATTTATACCCACCACTGAAGAGTTGGTAATACTGTCATTCCATTTGCAACACATCAAATTACACATTTTTAACCTTATAACGATGCATAATAGATCGTCGTGATAATATGTTACACTAGCTGGACCGGGCCCGCTCCACTGCACCTTCTTTTACGTTAAATGGAAAAAAATTGCTGTTTGTGGGGAATTTTGAAAAAGTGGTAGACCCCCAGAAAATTGGTCCTGAAAAAGGGTATTAATTGTTGCTCTACCCCCCAATTCCTTTCATTTACGTCCAAATTGACATGGTCCCCAAAACACCCCCATTATAGGGGTGTTTTGGGCAGTGGGGTGGCCCCCCAAACACTAAGCCCTGAAAATATATCAGCAACGTCCTCTATTCTCATATATTTGCACCTCATATTGCCATTGCTCTCAATATTGGATATCAAATTCGTTTTCTAATCTCAAATACCATTCACTAAAACCCCTTATTTAAAAAAGCCAGCAAATATGTCCGGTTTGGGGTATGGCCTCTAAAAACTATGAATATCGAGCTCCACTGTCTTGAAGACCCCAATTGTCTTGGTGAGCAAATACGTCCTACTTGGGGGTTGTTATGGTGGTGGGACGTCCCCTAGACAGTTGGTCCCGAATATTGATGTCAGATTCATGGTCTACTTCCAAATACCCTTCATTTGAGCTGAATTTTTCCATAGTCGGCAAACATAACCAATTTGGGGGTGTTTTGGGGAATGGGGCGGCCACACAGTGACATGGATTTGAAAATATATATCAGATTCGTGTTCCACTTAAAAAACCCTGTTATTTGAGTCTCATATTGCAATGGTCAGCAAATACTTCCTATTAGGGTGGTGCTAAGAGGGTGGGGTGGCCCTAATAGACACTTTTCTTGAATATTGATATCAGATTCGTGCATTACTTACAAAGACCTTTCATTTGAGCCCCATATTGCTATGGTCGTAAATTTGACTTCTTTGGCTGATGTTCTCGGGTATGGGCGGCCCCCCAAACACTTGGTCCCACATCTGGATATCAGATTCGTATTCTATACTCAAATACTTTTTATTTAAGACCCATTTTGCCATGTCAGGAAATAAATCCTGTTTGGGGGGATGATTTGGGGAAGGGGTGGACCCCCAGAAACTTTGTCCCAAATTTGGATATTAGATTCGTATTTTACTCGCAAATACATTTCATTTGAGTCCCATATTGCCATGGTCGGTAAATATGTCCGATTTAGGGGTGTTTTGGGGCTTGGGGTGGTCCCCCTAACACTTGGTCCGACAATTGGATATCACATACGTTTTATAATCTTAAATACCTTTTCTTTGAGTCCTATATTGTTGTGATTGGTGTATATGTATATTTGGTAGGTTTTAGGGTGGGACGCACCCCACCCCGAAATTTTGTATGAAGCATTTTTTGCACCTGTTATTTTTTCAGGTGGGAAGCATATGAGTACCTGACTATACCATATGAGGTTCAAAGTGGACGAATATCATGTCATATACAATACTTTTTGATATCTCTCATGTTGCCTACATATTTTTATACCCTCCACCATAGGATGGGGGGTATACTAATTTCGTCATTATGTTTGTAACTCCTCGAAATATTCGTCTAAGACCCCATAAATTCTCGATCGTCATGACATTTTAAGTCGAACTAGCCATGTCCGTCGGTCTGTCCCTCCGTCTGTCTGTCGAAAGCACGCTTACTTTCGAATGAGTAAAGCTAGCCGCTTGAAATTTTGCACAAATACTTTTTATTAGTATAGGTCGGTTGGGATTGTGAGTGGGCTATATCGGCCCACGTTTTGATATAGCTGCCTTATAAACTTATCTGGGATCTTGACTTCTTGAGCCGTTTGAGGGCACAATTCTTATCCGATTTGGCTGAAATTTTGCATGTGTGTTTTGTTATGACTTCCAACAACTGTGGTGAGTATGGTTCAAATCGGTCCATAACCTGATATAGCTGTCATATAAACCTATAGGGGGTCTTGACTTTTTCAACCCCTAGAGGGCGAATTTTTCATCCGATTTGGCTGAAATTTTGCACGACGTGTTTCGCTACGGCTTTCAACAACTGTGCCGAGTATGGTTCAAATCAGTTCATAACCTGATATAGCTGTCATATAAACCTATCTGGGGTCTTGACTTCTTGAGCCGTTAGAGGGCACAATTCTTATCCTATTTGGCTGAAATTTAGTATAAGGTGTTTTATTATGACTGTCGACAACTTTGCTGAGTATGGATGAAATCGGTCCATAACCTGATATCGCTGTCATATAAACCTATATGGGGTTTTGACTTCTTCAGCTCCTAGAGGGCGAAATTTTCATCCGATTTGGCTGAAATTTTGCATGATGTGTTTTGTTATGACTTTCAAACACTGTACTAAGAATAGTTGAAATCGGTCCATAACCTGATATAGCTGCCATGTAAACCGATCTGGGGTCTTGACTTCTTCAGACACTAAAGGGCGCAATTATTATCCGATTTGGCTAAAATTTTGCGTGACGTTTTTTATTATGACTTTCAACAACTATGCTGAGTATGGTTCAAGTCGGTCCATAACCTGATATAGCTGTCATATAAACCTATTGGGTTGCCCAAAAAGTAATTGCGGATTTTTTAAAAGAAAGTAAATGCATTTTTAATAAAACTTAGAATGAACTTTAATCAAATATACTTTTTTTATATATTTTTCTAAAGAGAGCTAAAAGCAACAGCTGATAACTGACAGAAGAAAGAATGCAATTACAGAGTCACAAGCTGTGAAAAAATTTGTCAACGCCGACTATATGAAAAATCCGCAATTACTTTTTGGGCAACCCAATATCTGGGGTCTTGACTTCTTCAGACCCTAGAGGGCGCAATTGTTACCCGATTTGTCTGAAATTTTGTACAATGGCTTCTCTCATGACTTTTAACATATGTGTTGAATATGTTCTGAATCGGTTTATAGCCTAATACAGCTCCCCTATAAACCGGTCTTCCTATTTTACTTCTTCAGCCCGTAAAGTGTGCTATTCTTACTAGATTTGGCTGAAATTTTACACAATGACTTCTACTCCAATATTCAGTTCAATTATGGTCCGAAATGAACCATTACTTGATATTGTTCCAAAAACACAGCAATTCTTTTCGTTTATCCTTTGTTTGTCTAAAAAGAGATACTGTGGAAAGAGCTCGACAAATGCGATGCATGGTGGAGGGTATATAAGATTCGGCCCGGCCGAACAAAGCACGCTTTTACTTGTTAATATGAAATTCGTACTCTACTTCAGAATACTTTTCATTTGAGTCCCATATTGTCCTAATCGGTACACTTTTATCAAAAAATTATGTAGCCTGTGCTTCCGTCCACACCAACCTACACAATCAGTGACAATTTCAAGGTAATCGGTTCAGATGTTTTTGAATCTATACGGAACAAACAAACAAACCGACAAACACAAATTCATTTTATATATAAGAAGAAGATTAAAATTTGGAAAATGGAAAAGATTTTCCATTTGCAAAAAATTTTGCTGAATTCAAATTTCTGAAATTTCAATTACCTGACTATACCATATTTGGACGAATATCAAGTCATGATGTCTCTTATATGGCCTACATAAATTTTCCTTTGAAGTTCGTTCATGTGAAGCACATAACAATTTTCCGTAATATTTTCCCCTGCAGGTGCCTGTGCAGTTTGCACTAAGCTATACCCACACCTGTTGCATTTGGGTGACAAATTGAAAATCAGGTACTTTTTTCTGTTTGTGGTAAATGTCGTAGCGAAAATTTTGGTAGCTTCACGATGGCATCATGCATGGTTTCAGCTGTTTGGAATTTAAATTCAGTTACTGTTCGGTTTTAGAATTCTCCTTTTAGGATCTGTAGTTTATTTGGAAAATGCGCCTATATATAGCAGATAAATCAAAATATCGTCTGTTCCAAATTGGTTAGAAATGTGGACCTTAATTCCAGAAATTGACTTTTCTCAAAATTATATCCAAATTTTAGCCTTTTTTTTATTCCATATTAATTTGTTTAACATAGTTTTTTATAAAAATCCTTAATTGTAACGGCCTTATTCACAAATCTTTATAAAGCCTTAAAATAGGCTTACGACCTTATTCACAAATGTTAGTGTATATTTTAAATATTGGGTTGCCCAAAAAGTAATTGCGGATTTTTTAAAAGAAAGTAAATGCATTTTTAATAAATCTTAGAATGAACTTTAATCAAATATACTTTTTTTACACTTTTTTTTTGTAAAGCAAGCTAAAAGTAACAGCTGATAACTGACAGAAGAAAGAATGCAATTAAAGAGTCACAAGCTGAGAAAAAATTTCTCATCGTCGACTATATGAAAAATCCGCAATTACTTTTTGGGCAACCCAATAGTTTTATTTGACATATTTCCTTTATAGAACTGTCAAATAAGCCCATTTTGAGGCTTCGTTATGTTTTGTGAGTAAGACCTTTATTATTGTATAGTTTCTAATGCTACTTATCCCAAGTGAACAAACATCTTCTGAAGGT
Organism: Stomoxys calcitrans; assembly: GCF_963082655.1. NCBI lineage: Eukaryota > Metazoa > Arthropoda > Insecta > Diptera > Muscidae > Stomoxys > Stomoxys calcitrans. The sequence continues at coordinate 132,446,754 of NC_081556.1, read as the reverse complement.
TTGTCATCAAGTGCCCTTAGACATTGGGACCCCATGATATAACTTTAAATGCTATTGGCTCTAAGGACTTGACATCGATTTTGTGCGAACTTAAGGTTTTAATGATTTTCTGAATATTTGGGGTTTTCTGCAAAACGATAGAAGAAAATTTGAATATTAATTCGCTATTGTCTCATCACTACGCCTGTTTTTCCTTACCATGGCCTCATCGACCAGAGGCTTGAAATCGGCACTTCTCAATGCTTTGTAGAAATCCGCAAATTTTGCATTTTTCTTGCATTTGGCAGTAATCATATGCTGATATGCAGGCTGTGGTAATTCTCCTATTATTTCGGCAACGAATGTTGTAAATGAACCCAATGGCCGATGCTGAGGGCTGTGACCATCACCAGTTATAATGAAGTTGGAAGAATGGTCGTTGGTTGATGTCAGCTTAGTATCCAAAAGCACAATGTCCACTAATGGCTGGTCCTGATGCTGCTGTTGTGGATGCTGATGCTGATGCTTCTCTGAGGCATGACCATGTCGCCTGACATCATCATCAGAATACTCTAGTCCATGAAATTGTGGTCCTTGGTATGCAAGAACACTGTTGGATGCAACTTCCAAATGGTTGGTGCCAAGGCCTGCATCACCAGTGGCAGTGGCAGTGGCCACTGAATTAGTGGGTATTTTGTGCATTCCATTATCATTAAACGCTGGCGATGGACTTGATGCTGCTCCTTGAATAGTTGTTGCATTAACCACCATGTGTAGAAAATCCAATAGACCAATAATTTCGGGTACATCGAGCAGTTGTTTTTGGAATTGTGTGAATGCATTACTACGCAAATACTGTAGGGCAGTGCGAAAATTGCCATCGATCACATAATGCTTGACCACTATAGCGTCAACCACTGATGTTGGTATTAGATTCTGAAAATCTATCAGCTCATTCACAATTTCTGGTGAAATACTAGCACTTGCTGATTGTCCTGATGCATTGATGAGAGCTGGCGATTCAGTCATTGGGCTATATGAGTAAACCGTCACCACAAACAGCATTAGCTGTAGTGTTTTCACTAGAAATCTCATTGTCTTCTTTGTTATTTTTAAGCACGTTCTTTAGATGAAGAAAAAAAAACCGTCGCTCTGCGATGAATGAGGCGTTACTTTCTATACGAATGTTTTTTCAATACTGAATGCTTGAGTTAATGGGACGATGGCTTCTTATCTGCTGAGATGATTGAGAGGAACATGATTGTGGGCAAAAAAGTTCTCTTCTCAGTCTTACTCACTCTAGATGTAGGTAGTGATGTCAACTTACAAGAAAACATAAAAACTGCTCTCATGTCATCTTGCTACACGAAAGAAGTAAATACATGTGAAGTTCGGCCAGGCCGAACCTTGGCAACCAAACACCATGGATAGTACTTGAAATTTACAAAACACACATAGTTGAAGGGTACATGAGTACTGTACGTACTAAATTTCTGCAAAATCATCCAAAAATTTAAGCTTCTTGGAGCCTTAAAAGACAAATCAGGATCTATGGGTGCTAGTACATCACGTTTTACACCGATTTGGACCATACTTACCATGCAAGTTGGAAGTCGTAACAGAACACTACGTGCAAGTTTTCAACCAAATTGGATAACAAGATTTCAAACCGGAAGATCAGTTTATAAGGGAGCTATATTAGGTTAAATAAGTAAGAGTGTGCTAAATTCGGCCAAATCTGGACCGATCTGGGCCAAATTTAAGAAGAACGTCGAAGAGCCTAACTTAAGTCACTGTCTCAAATTTCAGCGACATCGAACAATAGATGAGGTTTTATGGCCCCAAAATCTTAAACCGAGAGATCGGTCTATATGGCAGCTATATTCAAATCTGGACCGATCTGGGCCAAATTGAAGAATAATGTCGAAGAGCCTAACACAACTCACTGTCTCAAATTTCGGCAAAATCGGACAATAAACGCTCCATTTATGGCCCCCAAACCTAAAACCGAGAGATCGGTCTATAAGGCAGCTATATCCAAATCTGAACCAATCTATGCCATATTGCAGAATTATGTTAAGGGGCTTAACTTAACTTACTGTCCTAAATTTTGGCGACATCGGACAATAAATGCGCTTATTATAGGTTATTATAGGTGGATATAGCAGCTATATCCAAATCTGAACCGATCAAGGCCAAATTGAAGATAGACGTCGATGGGCCTTAGACAACTCACTGTCCCAAATTTCAGCAAAATCGGATAATAAATGTTGTTTTTATGGGCCTAAGACCCTAAATCGGAGGATCGGTCTATATGGCAGCTATATCCAAATCTGAATCGATCTGAGCCAAATTGACGAGGGATATCGAAGGGCCTAACACAACTCACTGTCCCAAATTACAGCAAAATCGGATAATAAATGTGGCTTTTATGGGCCTAAGACCCTAAATCGGAGGATCGGTCTATATGACAGCTATATCCAACACTGGACCGATCTGAGCCAAATTGACGAAGGATGTCGAAGGGCCTAACACAACTCACTGTCCCAAATTTCAGCAAAATCGGATAATAAATGTGGCTTTTATGGGCCTAAGACCCTAAATCGGCCGATCGGTCTATATGGGAGCTATATCAAGATATAGCCCGATATTGTGCATCATCGAACTTAACCTGCTTATGGACAAAAGAAGAATCTTTGCAAAGTTTCAGCTCAAGACTTCTATTTTTAAAGACTGTAGCGTGATTTCAATAGATAGACGGACGGACATGTCTAGATCGTCTTAGATTTTTACGCTGATCAAGAATATATATACTTTATAGGGTCAGAAATGGATATTTCGATGTGTTGCAAACGGAATGACAAAATGAATATTACCCCATCCTTCGGTGGTGGGTATAAAAACACTACAATAGCATCATTTATTAAACCCTCCATCATAGGGTGGGGATATTCTAACTTCGTCATTCCGTTTGTAACACATTGAAATATTGGTTCAAGACCCCCATATTTTTGGTCGTCATGACATTTTAAGTCAATCTAGCTAAGTCCGTTTGTCTGTTCATCTCTCCATCCGTCTGTCTGTCGAATGCATGCTAACTTTCGAAGAAGTGAAGCTAGGAGCTTGAAATTTTTTACAAATACTTCATATTAGAGTAGGTCGTTTGGGATTATAGATGGGCATTATTGGTTCATTTTTTGATGTAGCTCCCATGTAAACCGATCTCGGGATTCGAGTTCTTGGGCCTATGGAAGGCGTAACATTTTTCCGAATCGTCTGAAATTTTGTACTATGACGTTCAACAGATGTGCCTAATGTGGTTTGAATTGGTTCAACACCTGATATGGCTGCCTTATAAACCTATCTCCCTATTATACTGCATGAGCCGTTAGAGGGCGTTCTGCAATGTAGCTGAAATTTGGTATGGTTTGTTATGACTTTCGACAACTGTACGAATCAATCAAAATCGGTTCAGAATTTGTTATAGCTGCCATATAAATCGATCTCGGATATTGACTTCTTAAGCCGCTAGAGGGCGCAAATATTATTCGGCTGAAATTTTGCACTTCTAACAACTGCGCCAAGTATTTTTTAATAGGTTCATTTCCTGATATAGCTCCCATAAATTCCGATCTCGGAAGTTGACATCGCGAGCCTCTAGAGGTCACAATTATTATCCGATTGTATGAGGTGTTTTGTTATGCCTTTCAACAACTGTACTTAGTATGGTCGTTCCGTTCATAACTTGATATAGCTGCCATATAAACCGATTAAATATCTCGACTTCTTAAGCCGCTAGAGTGCGCAAATATTATTCGATTTGGCTGAAATTTTGCACTTCTAACAATTGTGCCAAGTATGATTTAAATCGGTTCACTACATGATATAGTTTCCATATAAACCGATCTCGGATCTTCACTTCTTGAGCCACCAGAGGGCGCAATTATTAACCAATTTGGCTGAAATTTTGCACGAAGTGGTTTGCTTTGACTTTCAATAACTATGCCAAGTATGGTCTAAATCTGTTCCCTGAGTTTTTAGCTCCCACATAAACCGAACTCCCGATTATACTTCTTGAGCGTCTAGAGAAAGCAATTCTTTTTGAATTGACTGAAATTTTGCACAATGACTTCGTATATGGCTGTTTACATACGTGTGAAATATGGCCTGAAACATTCTATAACCTGATATAGCTTCTATATAACAAGATCTCTCGATTTTACTTCTTGAGCCATAAGCCGCAATTCTTATCCGATTTGGCTGAACTTGTGCAAAATTAATACCACTTTAGTCTCCAATGGCCAAACCATGTATGGTCCCAATCAGTTCATAACTTGGTATAGCTAAATAGCATAGAAATTCATATCCATTGTCCTTTGTTTGCCTTTAAAGAGATATCGGGCAAAAAACTTGGCAAATGCGTTTCATGGTGGAGGGTATATAATATTCGGTCCCACCGAACTGGGCACGCCTTTACTTGTTTTGCTTATGAAGACGTACTGAACAACAAAGTGGACAAATGCGATCCACGGTGGAGGGTATATAAGATTCGGCTCGGCAGAACTTGGGACGGTTTTACTTGTTGTTTTTCTCCCACTGGCAAATTCGAAATACTGATCTCCATGAATGTATGTACGTATTTCAATTTCCAGAGATGACAATTCATCCCCTAAGATGCAAAGCATTATTGTTTACAACTGAACAACGATCAGTCTTGCGTCGTTTACTTTTTATTTGATAAGTAGACCATTCTTATCTCAAACATTTAGTTTAGCCTCTAATCCATTGTATTTATTTATTTTATTCTTCGTAGCTAGTGTGTGGCGATGTATGTAAAGAATGACAACTTAAAGTGCGGTTAGTTTGGCTGGGCTGAGTACTATGTACCCCCTCCACGGATTGCATTTATAAAATTCGTTCAACAAAACGATTTTCCAATGCAAATAGGAAGAGAAAGAGAGAGAGTATAATTATAGGTCGCAAAAAAACTGCAAGTTCAAATAAAATCAAAAGTTTGGTTTATACGGAAGCTGGCCTATTTGAAACCCCCACATACATACATCATTAGAAAGTATTTATTCAAAACGAATATCTATTCTCGTTTGACAGACGGAACTACTAGACAGACTCATAATGATGTTATGAGGGTTTACTTTCTCCCATTTTATGGATAAGGATTTAAAAACACCCCCAATTAGTGTTATTCTAGGGTTGCTGCTTTAAAATTCGTCAGAAAATTCTTGTACAAAACCACATTTTACAGATTTATCAGATCTTTGAATAGTTACTGCAGTTTTGCGATAAATAACAACAAGTAAGAGCGTGCTTAGTTCGGCCGCGTCGAATCTTATATACCCTCCACCATTGATCGCATTTGTCGAGTTCTATGCGCGGTATCTCTTTTTAGACAAACATAGAATATTGAATAAGAACTGTTATGCTATTGTTGCTATATCAAGTCATAGTGCGATTAGGACCATAAATGAATGCTGAACATTGTATAAGTCATTGTTGAATATTTCAGTTCATTCGGATAAGAATTGCGCCTTGTAGGGGCTCAAGAAACAAAATCGGGAGATATGTTTATAAGGGAGCTGTATCAAGCTATTGATCGATTCAGACTATATTATACACGTATGTTGAAGGTCATGAGAGAAGCCGTTGTACAAAATTTCAGCCAAATCGGATGAGAATTACGCCCTGTAGAGGTTCAAGAAGTCAAGATCCCAGATCGGTTTATAGGGCAGCCATATCAGGTTATTGACCGATTTGAACCTTATTTACCACAGTTGTTGGGAATCATAGCAAAACACGTCGTGCAAAATTTCAATCTAATCGGATAAGAATTGCGCTGTAGAGGCTCAAGAAGTAAAGACCCAAGATCAGTTTATATGGCAGCTATATCAAAACATGGACCGATATGGCCCATTTACAATTCCAACCGACCTACACTAAAAAGAAGTATTTGTGCAAAATTTCAAGCGGCCAGCTTTACTCCTTCGAAAGTTAGCGTGCTTTCGACAAACTGACGGATGGACGGACGGGCAGAAGGAAGGACATGGCTAGATCGACATAAAATGTCACGACGATCAAGTATATATATATATATATCTTATGGGGTCTCAGACGAATATTTCGAGTAGTTACAAATAAAATTAGTATACCCCCATCCTATGGTGGAGGGTATAAAAACTCCGATCGAGTGACCAAGTGGAGAGAGACATCTCGAAACAGGGTGTCAAAGTTTGGAGAAGAAGCGCAGAAGATCAAGTCGTTTAGAACTCTATTGTACGTTCGGCTAGAGGAATAGATTTTCTGTAATCGCCAACTAAAGTGAAAGTAAATTATAATCCCAAGCGACCTACACTAAAAGGAAGTATTTATGCAAAATGTCAAGCACCTTTCTTTACTCCATCGAAAGTAAGCGAGTTTTCGAAAGACAGGCGGACGGACACGGCTAAATCGACTTTGAATGTCAAGATGATCAAGAGTATATATACGGTATTTGTTCTCCGATCAATGTGTAACAAACAGAGTGACGATATTACTATACCTCATTCTACAGTGGAGGGTATGAACATTTTTCACAAAAATAAATTTTTCTCCTGTAAATCGTTACATGCAGCTCTTTCAAAAAAAAAATTGTTGTCCTGTGAATGGCCAACATTTTTACATGTAGCCCCTGCATAAATATAGCTCCCACCTCTTTAGATTCATTCCCAATTTGGGTGAATTTTGACACAAGTCTTATTTTATGACCTCCAACATCTAAACCAACACTTGGTCAAATCGGGCCATATAAACCAATCTACCGATTTCACTTCTTGACCATGTAGCAACTGATTTGGTTTCTAAGATCTCTAACATCTCAACCACCTCTCTCAATAGTCCGCATCGATCGAAAAACAGATATAATCCCCATTGACCTCCCGATAAGATTGCTTGATTGTTGTATTGGACCCCTCATCAAGCATACTAAGTATGGGCCGAACCTGATCATATTTGGATTAAGTTTTCACGTAGACCCGATTGGTTTGATATTTCGTACTGCGAGTTGTCTTCGAACTTAAAACATCCGTATCGAATGGAGATCATATTGGGTTATGTTTTACTCTTGCTGTCACATACACTGACCACCAGGCTTAATATATTTGTCCTATAAAAATCGAATGTAGCATTACCTGATATTGTAGAATCTTGAAACAGTGAGATGTTAAATTTTCAGCCGGTGTCTCTTTTTTTAATGGAAATTCTCGAAATAAATTGCAAGGATTATTCTGCACAATAATGATTTTTATGATTTCATAACATTTTACATGCCAATGCTAATATTGCTCAATTGTTCAAATATAATAAAACTGTCTCAACCATTGACTACCCTTGTTGGTCACAACTTATTTCAGTTCATGGACTTGGACAGCGCCAATGTCAGACCACTAAACAAATGACCAAAGGTCAAACTATGCAAACACAGCCACTAATACCACCCCAATGCAACCTAAAATCGTAATGGCGGGGAGGAGATTGTCATTGGCTTGAACGACAAATACAAGTTCCGCAAATAACACTAAATGCTAATGTTGGTAATATGGGCGACTAGCAATGTAGTCGACCACTCCTAATCTAAGGTCAAAACTATTAAAATCCCATCAAAAAATTGTGATGTAACAAAAAACAACCAACACACAAATAATCATTTTAACAGTTGGGCAGCCAAAAGTCTACCATTAGGACATTGACTGCGGGGGCAAAGGCGCGAAACTAACAGCAATGCAAACACCAATACATGCACACTGCCAGGCGGGGGAAAACAAAATACAAAACAATAGTGTAGGCCAATGGAAACAATTCATTTGGTCTCCATATGGCCATAGACCATAGAAACTAGACGAAAAATATGCTCCCACATGGAATTAGCCACAGACGACGAATCTGAGCCAGGACAAGCTATAAACGACCATTGCAATCACAATGATGGCAAATAATGACCAGGAATAGTTACAACATAAGCAAATGAATTTACACATACAAAGGCATATTTTGCTTACACACTCGCAATGGAACAAGAGGCGGGTATATAAGGGTCACTCCATAAAACAAATAAAATAAAAAAAATAAAACAAAATAAAATAACATAAAATAAAATAAAATAAATAAAATAAATTAATATAAAATAAAATAAAATAAAATAAAATAAAATAAAATAAAATAAAATAAAATAAAATAAAATAAAATAAAATAAAATAAAATAAAATAAAATAAAATAAAATAAAATAAAATAAAATAAAATAAAATAAAATAAAATAAAATAAAATAAAATAAAATAAAATAAAATAAAATAAAACAAAATAAAATAAAGGAAATTAAAATGAAATAAAATAAAATAAAATAAAATAAAAACAAAATAAAATAAAATAAAATAACACCTCGGGTAAATATATATCACACACCTCTCGTCATAATTCGGTGAAAATGCATAATTTATGCCCCCCATAGCAGCTATATAAAAAAATGGTCCGAATTCGACCAAATTTGGCACGGACATTGAGTGGTCTAATAAGTACAAGTCATTATTGAATTTTGTGGACAAAATATTGGTCATTTTGGTAGCTATATCCAATTATAGACCGATCTGAACCACATACGACACGGATGTCAAAAAGCATAAGTTGCTGTGTCAAATTTCAGCGAAATCGGATTAAAAATGCGCCGTTTTTGGGCCAAGACTTTAAATTGAGAGATCAGTCTATAGGAAAGTTATTTCCGAATCTGAACCGATCTGTGCCAAATTGAAGAGGAATGTCGAAGACACTAACACAACACACTGTCTGCAATTACGACGACATCGGACAATAAATGCGCCTTTTTATGTGCCCAAAACCTTAAGTCGAGAGATCGGTCTATATAACAGCTATATCCAAATCTGGACCGATCTAAGCCACATTGAAGAAGGATGTCGAAGGGGCTAACTTAATTCACTTTCCCAAATTTTGGAAAAGTCAGACAATAAATGCGCCTTTTATGGGTCCAAGAATTTAAATCAAGAGATCAGTCTATATGGTAGCTATATGCAAATTTGGACCGTTCGTGGCCGAATTGAAGAAGGATGTCGACTGGCCTATCACAACTCACTGTCCCAAATTTCAGCAAAATCGGATGATAAATGTGGCTTTTATGGGCCTAAGACCCTAAATTGGCGAATCGGTCCATATGGGGGCTATATCGAGATTTAGTCCGATATAGCCCGTCTTCAAACTTAACCTGCTCAAGGACAAAAAAAGAATCTGTGCAAAGTTTCAGCTCAATACCTCTATTTTTAAAGACTGTGTTCTGTTGTGACTTCCAATAACTGTTATAAGTATGGTTAAACTCGGTCCATAACCTTATAAAGCTGTCATTTAAACCGATCTTAGATCTTGACTTCTTGAGCCACTAGAGGGCGCTATTCCTATACGATTTGGCTAAAATTTTGCATGACGTGTTTTGTTACTACTTTTAACAGCTGTGCTAAGTATAGTTAAATTGTTACATAATCTGATATAGCTGCCAGATAATACAATCTGGGATCTTGAGAGCGCAATTCTCGTCCGATTTGGCTGAAATTTTGGGTGAAGTATTTATTTATGACGTCCAATAACTGTGTTGAGTATGGTTCAAATCGGTACATAACCTCATATAGCTGTCATATAAACCCATCTTGGATCTTGACATCTTAAGCCTCTAGAGGGCATACGAATTGCGCCATGAAATTGTGTACAATGGTTATCCCCATGAACTTTAATATACGTGTTCAATATGGTATGCATTAATCTGTTGTTCTTGTTGTTGTAGCAGTTTATTATGTCCTATCTTTCGTCTGCTTGATTCTGTTGAGTGTCAAGAGCCAGACACTCTGCGACTATGATGGGGTCCGTCCACAAGGATCTGGGTCTGAATCGAGTGGGTCTGGCTGGGCAGTTAAACGTGTATCGTGCGGTCCCCGGTTACAATCGGGACATATATCTTGCACGTCGGCATCAATCCTTGTTCTGTAGAAGTTGAGGTGGCTGCATCTGCCGGAACGTAATTGAACCAGAAATATGAGGCAAGTTCGTAGAGGTAAACGTTCGTAGATGTCAACAATGGGTGGGGGGCCTTATGCCATGATCGTACAATCGTCCGCATATGATACGATCTCTATCCCTTCTCGAGGGGGTGGAATGGAGGATAGGTAGAGGTTAAACAGTGCCAGAGATATCACCCCACCTTGGGGAACTTCCTGTTTCACTCTACGGTGTTTCGTCGTCTTATCCCTAAATCCCACAAATGACTGGCTACCACGCAAATGATTCATTTGTGGTCCGAATTGGACTAGAACTTGGTATAGCTCCAATAGCATAGCAATTCTAATCCATTATTCTTTGATTGCCTATATAGCGATACTGCGCAAAGAACTCAACAAATACGATCCATGGTGTAGGGTATATAAGATTCGTCCCGGCCGAGTAAAGCATACTCTTATTTGTTTTTACTACCGTGTTTGGGTATTAAATCTGGTCAAGTTTTTTTACCCAAATTATTTTTTGATTGTCTCATATTTTGTATAGTTTTAACACATCAATAGTTCCACTTTGTGTCCTTTTTGCCATACTTGGGCAGAAAAATTCAGCAAACAAAATTGTCATAATGCTAAAACAAATCTGTGTATTAGACAACAACAAAGTCTAGACAACACTCAATACTTGCAAACAAAAGACCATTGAATGGACCATTAAAAAAGTCCAAAATGGGCAAACAAACACTCACAAAAACATTTTGTGCTGCAATCAGGGTACGGTGGGCAAAATAAAACAAAACTTCCCTCAAAACACTCATTGGGAAACCGCAGTCCGACGTTTCTCATACAAATGAGTGTTGTTTTAGACAAAATTAAGATCAAGGTATCTTTGAAGAGCTAAGGGCTAAGAATGGATAGTGGGAAGTCATAAAAAAAATTCCATGGGTTTCTATACCCACCTCCGAAGGACTGGGGTATATTCATTTTGTCATGCTGTTTGTAGCACATTGAAAAATCCATTTTCAATATGAGTTCTTGGTCGTGGTAAAAATCCAAGGCGATGTAGCCACGAACGCACATACGATCTGTATGTTGAAATCACACTACAGTTCTTCCAAATTAGGATTTGCACAGATGGTTTTAACCTGACCACTGTACGCTTTTGTATGCATTGAAAGCCAAGCTAAAAATAAATGAGCAAAGAGTATAGAAATGAACGAACGACTATAAGCAAATAAAAATTAAAAGTGGCAATAGCATTGACCACATAGCATGGGCAACACAAATACACCAATATCAGATACAGTCGAACAACATACACACACGGGCAACTACACTTTCACACATTCGCAATCGCCCAATAAAGGAAATGTTAACTATTTCAACGGAAACAAATAGAATTCATTTCTATAAAAATGAAAACATACTTTTAGGGGCGCTCCACACAAAGACAAAGAAAGGTCAGCCTAAAAGAGAAGGTGGTACTCGTCGAAGGACAGATGTAAGCAATAGTTAAACACACGCTACAAACATCACAGGAAATAAAAGCAAGCAGGACTAGTAAAGGAAGCAGGTCTTCGAAATGTCCATGAAGGGCCAACAATTACAAAGCCATTGTATTTCTGTGTAATATGTAAAGTAAACTCTCCAAAGAGCATAAAAAAATGAGTAACGAACAAACACACAACCTTAAATGAAAATCAAATAACTCGAAAGCATAGCATTTATACAATCAACGGTCATAAGAACGATTCTGCAGGATTTCATGGCAACAATCAAAAAGCCCCAACATTCCAACGGCGAGCAATCATCATCATTATTGCCTCACAACATCCAAAGCCAAATGTAAGAAGCTAAGGCAGTACTTCACAAGACAAATTGCCTACTTTTGATAGAGGGGGGGAAATGAAAGTAAGCAAAAATGAAACCCGGCCAGCTCAACTCCAGCAGAGTATTCTCTTACCAATCAACAAGAGCGGTCAATAACATGCAGTGCAGTTTTTTTTTCTGCTGATACAGCATTACCGTTTTGTTTGTTCTGTCTTTCAATTCGTAGGTAGCTACTTTTTCGGTCTTTGGTGAGCAGACATAATTGAAAAACAGTTGGATATCCGACTGGAGACAAACTGCCTGTTAGTTTTGTTTTCCTTAACCCATTAATTCTTTTAAGTTTCAGGCCCATGTCACAAACTTGGGTAGATTATTTGCTAATGTTGAAAGATAAGTAGCAAAGTGATTGCTTATCATACACCAGGGGAAAAAATGTGAATAAGTACAAACAATTAAAGAAAGGTGAAATTCGGCCAGGCCTAATTGAAGATACCCATTACAACGTATATATATTGGGTTGCCCAAAAAGTAATTGCAGATTTTTCATATAGTCGGCGTTGACAAATTTTTTCACAGCCTGTGACTCTGTAATTGCATTCTTTCTTCTGTCAGTTATCAGCTGTTACTTTTAGCTTGCCTTAGAAAAAAAGTGTAAAAAAGTATTTTTGATTAAAGTTCATTCTAAGTTTTATTAAAAATGCATTTACTTTCTTTTAAAAAATCCGCAATTACTTTTTGGGCAATCGAATATATTAACGACATTTTTTCAAAATTCGGGAGAAATACCATTTATGAACCAATAGCAGTTACATTGAAATGTGGTGCGATCTGGACCAAACTCGACGAGGATATTGCAAATTTGAACAAAATCTTGCAAAAAATGGGATTTTTCAAAAATGTCAAAAGGACCTCGGTCTATATGGTAGCCACGACTCCAAATATGATCCAATCTGCACCTTATTTATGAAGGATGTTTGGGATCTAATAAAACTCACATTTCAACAACATCTGATAATAAATACACCAATTATGGGTGAAAGAACTTCAATCTGGAGATCGTCTATATAGGTGCTGGGCCCAAATATGGTCCGATCTTTGCTATATTTGGCACGGGCTTAGTAGGACCTAACTCAGCTCATTGTATCAAACAACGACGAAATCAGGTAATAAATTTTCGTCGTTCTACCGATGGTTTCACCGTTCCACTGTGTTCGTCGACCACGCCCGTAAAATAGAATGAGCTCGTTAAGCGGTGCGTTGAGAAATGCAGCTCTGCCAACAAATCTAGCAAAAACAACGAGCAAAAGTTAAAAAATTTTAAATTTTAGCTTCTGATATCGCTATATCGCTCAATTTCAGTTGTCAAAGTTGAAAATTCTTTAACTTTGGCGTGTTTCTTTTGTGGGATTTGTTTGCTAATTTGTATTTTTCAACGCAAGGCTCAAAAACAAAGCTCAACGCGCTCATTTTGTTTCGTCCTTTGACTCAGACAGCATCGACCAGAAAGGTTTCGGGTTAACCAAGTTTTTTGACAGCAGTCCACTGGCCTTCACTGCCAAATCGTCTGCTCTTTCATTACCCCTTGCTCCGCTATGATCTGGCACCCAAATAATGCGGATAGTGCCATCCTCAAAGAAGGCGTTCTTCTCCGGTTCATGACCTCACCGTCCTGATTGTTATTGTCCTGACGACCAGCTTACTGTCCGTTATGATGTTCACACTCGACGTCCTCACGTTGACACCATAACACCACGCATTCCGTCATAGACCTGAATGACCGTATTATGGTCAGGCAGTCGAAAGCTGATCTCAGCCAGTGTTGCCACTCAAGGAAATTAGTTTCTAAATTTTTTAAAATCCTACTTAACCCGACCAAAACCTACCAAACGTTATACAAACCAAAAATGCTGTATATGTTTTTATAGCCAGCACCAAGAAGTTGGTCATTTTGCTATTATATTTGCAACACATTCTTTGATTCATAGACAATCTAGATATGTCCGTCTGTCTTTTTGTTGGAATCACTCTACAGCCTTAAGTTCAAAGATAACCTATATACGCATAGATATAGCACTGAACTCTCGATAAGAAATCTTGACTTAATAAAAGTCGGCTTTTTGCCTCGATTTCAACGAGTCACCGAGCCGAGTTTGGATAAGACTATCTCCCGATTTAAGGGGTTGAGCCGATAAATACGTTTTACTACCAATTTTCGATGTTTCAGTGAGTTACATGGACCCCTGAACTTGCTGAGTATGACTATATTTGCAAGTTGTTGCCATATTGCCCTGTTTTCCGATTGAAGGAATACAAAAACACCGCATTTCTCACCTAGTATTTACGAAATTTGGAAGAGATCCCTCAACAGTCATACCAGTTGCAATCAATTTTAATTTCAATCCCAATTTAAATTTCCAAACCCATGGCAGACCCAATGAAGTCCTCCATCGGCAAGGGATGCCGCCACAGTGTTCAACACCTGTCACCTGAACAACAATAATTTTCAGAACTTACGGTCATTTTCCCGAAATTTGAAGCAGTGCGAATCCTTGTAACCGCAATTGGCCCCTCGCATCCATGGTTTTATTTTGCTCTATTAACGAATACACAAACACGACAAGAAGTGAAATAATTTTGGTTATAAATTAAAAAATTTAGTTAAAAAACTTGGTATTTCTTGGGAAAAACTACCAGAAATTAAGGTCAGCCCACCCATCTACCAAGAGAATAAAAACTTACCAATTTTAGTAGGAACCTACCAAAAACGGCAACACTGATCTCAGCCCCTGGGTGCTCAATGTGGACCCCTATGCCCACTGTTTTCTAACTTTGATCCAACTGTGTATCATGAACTTCCATATGGTAATACCAGTTCCAACAATCCAAGACTGTGCCGATGGCAACATTTCCGCGAAGTCAACCTCAAGTGTCATCTCAGGTATCCGATCGGAAACCTCTACCATACCTTCCAAGTTTCCTCGACTATACCACGATGGTTTGGCCTGCTCTCACACTTTGTCTGCCACACACTTAATATGTGTTCCATGGGTCGCATATCAAGAATAGTTTCCAGTACCCTAATGGGAGTGGTCCTCATCGCTCCGTCTGTGGGGAGCAATTACTTTTTGGGGTTGCCCAAAAAGTAATTGCGGATTTTTCATATAGTCGGCGTTGACAAATTTTTTCACAGCTTGTGACTCCGCAATTGCATTCTTTCTTCTGTCAGTTATCAGCTGTTACTTTTAGCTTGCTTTAGAAAAAAAGTGTAAAAAAAGTATATTTGAGTAAAGTTCATTCTAAGTTTTATTAAAAATGCATTTACTTTCTTTTAAAAAATCCGCAATTACTTTTTGGGCAAACCAATAATATGTTTTCTGTCCCTTTTGCACCTTTTTCTTCATCGCAGTCCACCAAACTAATGACGCGAAAGTAAGTATTGCTCTAATCACGCTTTTGTAGAGCCACTGGACAATCCTTTGATTCAGCCCAATTTCGAGCCTATGGCCCATCTACATAGAGCCTAACATCAGTGAGCTTTCTCGTTACGCTTCTGAATGTGGCACTTCCAATTCAGTTTCCTGTCCAAGATTTTACTTTACTTTAATTGGCTTTGACAGAATATTTATTCCACTAGCGGAACCTCGAATAGCGTTCCAAGCGCCTCGATCTTCTGCGCTGATTCTGAAATTTCTGACACCAAGTTTCGTGGTGTCTCCTACCACTTGATCTTTCCATCGGGCATTTGGTCTTCCCGGTTAGCGTGTACCACCGTGTTTGCCTTCAAAAGACTTCTTTGCTGGAGCTTCTTCATACATTCTGACAACATGACCTAGCCAACGCAGCCGTTGTATTTTGATGCGTGTATGCTATCGTCGTCATACAGCTCATACAGCTCGTGGTTCATACGTCGCCTATATTCTCCGTTAACGCAAACTGGTCCATATATTTTACGAAGAATCTTTCTCTCAAATACTCCAAGCACTGCCTCATCTGCTTTCACAAGTACCCATGCTTCAGAACCATATAACAGCACGGGTAGTATCAGTGTCTTGTATAGTGTAATCTTCGTCTGTCGAGAGGTGGCCTTGTTTCTAAACAGCTTACTTAGTCCCGTATCGGCCGGGCCTGTCCAAGATCACTTCTAAGTATTTTACCTCGTCAGATATCGACATCGTTCTACTGAAGAAAGGTGTTGCGTCAAAGTGGCCCTTCGTCTTCCTCGTGAGCAGGCATATTTCAGCCTTTTCCGGGTTAACATTGAGACCCCTAGGGCTAGTACTGTCGCACGCTACTGTAAGACATTTCGGCCGTTCTGCATAGCTGATTCGGATTCCTTCTTCGTCAGCATTCGTAATAGGTTATTTATGGTGTCACCCATGGGTGTGCGATAAAATGCCCCCTGTGGTGTGCCCCGTGCCTCTTTCTCTCTTATATTTGTATCATGAGACCCACACCTCTATCCACGTGTTCCTTAGCATATGGTTAATTCAGCCTCTAAGGACCCGGTCCACACGGTTCTGGTCAAAGGATTGGATCAGTGTGTCGGTCCGCATGTCCCCTCGATGTTAATGCAAACCGCCAATGTGTACGTATGGAAGAATTCTTCTATTTTATGCACAACCTCGTGCAGGGCAATCTCCACCGATATTCCCTTGACATAGGCATGCTGTTTGTATTTGAGCAGTTCGCTGGATATCGTACTCTTTATCACAATATGTTCCATGGTTGATGTAGAAAGGGTGTAAGGCTCATGCCTTTTGTGTAGCAAAGCTTGCTCGTCGGTCTTGTTTATAAATACCACCCTTGCCTTCTGCCAGGCTTTCGCAGTGTATGCAAGTCCTAGGCATGCTGTAAAAATATTGGCCTGATGGGGAGCCAGATAGTCGGCCTCCTTCTGTGGTAACGCCGGGAATATTCCGTCAGGTCCGGGTGACTTAAATGGTTTGAAGCTCCTCAAGGCCTCCTTTTCCATAAATTCTATAATATGTCCCCAATCAACCTTATTATACCAAGATTCTCCGCTAGTTCAGTTGCATAGTGGGAAAGAATCGAAAAAAAACTAGCAAAAGCCAGTAAAGAGGGGCAAAAGTCGGGCGGTGCCGACTGTATAATACCCTACACCTACCCTATAAGTACAATGTTGGACCTATATCCAATACTGAACCAATCTTGATGGGCCTCGGCGAGCAAATATGGTCAAACTGTAAAAACTACGGTTGACAAATGACAACATTAATGCAAATTACCCAAAATCTTACGAACGTATATATGCGAGCTAAATACAAAATAATTCTGAACCGATTCCGAGCAAACTTCTCAGATAATGTGGGAATTGCTATGCTTATTGAACTGAATTTTGGAGACCACAGTAGAAGTCTGTGTGTAAAATTTCAGTCAAATCGAATAAGAATTATGCCTTTTAGGGGCTCTAGAAGTAAAATACGGAGATCGGTTTATAGGGGAGCTGTATCAGGCTATAGACCGATTCAGGCCATATTTGACACGTATTTTGGAAGTCATGGGAGAAGCCGTTGTACAAAATTTCAACCAAATTGGATAATAATTACGCCCCCTAGAGTCTCAAAAAGGCAAGGTCCCAGATCGGTTTATATGGCAGCTATATCAAGTTATGGATCGATTTCAACCATATATGGGACAGTTGTTAGAAGTTATAACGAAATAGGTCATGCAAAATGTCAGCCAAAACGGATAAGAATTGCGCCCTCTATAGGGTCAAGAAGTCAAGATTCAAAATCGGTTTATATGGCAGCTATATCAGATAATGGACCGATTTACCCCATACTTAGCACAGTTATTGAAAGTCACAACGAAATAGGTCATGCAAAATTTCAGCCAAATCGGATAAGAATTGCGCCCTCTAGAGAATCAAGAAGTCAAGATTCAAGATCGGTTTATATGGCAGATATATCAGGTTTTGAACCAATTTGGACCATATTTAGCACAGTTGTTGGAAGTCATAATAAAACACCTCATGCTAAATTTTAGCCAAAACGGATGAGAATTGCGCGCTCTATTGGCTCAAGAAGTCAAGCTCCCAGATCGGTTTATATGGCAGCTATATCAGGTTATGGACCGATTTAAACCATTCTTGGCACAGTTGTTGGAAGTCGTAACGAAATAGGTCATGCAAAATTTCAGCCAAATCGGATAAGAATTGCGCCCTCTAGAGGATCAAGAAGTCAAGACCCAAGATCGGTTTATATGGCAGCTATATCAGGTTATGGACCGATTTCAAACATATTTGGCACAGTTGTTGGAAGTCATAGCAAAACGCGTCGTGCACAATTTCAGCCGAATCGGATAGGTATCGCGCCCTCTTGAGGCTCAAGAAGTTAGGACCTCAGATCGGTTTATATTACAGCTATCTATGGTTATGAACCAATTTGGGACATATTTAGCACAGTTGTTGGAAGTCATAGCAAAACACCTCATGCAAAATTTCAGCCAAATCGGATAATAATTGCGCGCTCTATTGGCTCAAGAAGTCAAGATCCCAGATCGGTTTATATGGCAGCTATATCAAAACATGAACCGATATGGCCCATTCACAATCCCAATCGACCCACACTTATAAGAACTGTTTGTGCAAAATTTCAAGCGTCTAGTTTTACTCCTTCGAAAGTTAGCGTGCTTTCGACAGACAGACGGACGGACGGACATGGCTAGATCGACTTAAAATGTCATGACGATCATATATTCTTGACCGTTTTTTGTCGGGTCTTAGACGAATATTTCGAGGAGTTACAAACAGAATGACGAAATGAGTACACCCCCATCCTATGGTGAAGGGTATAAAAATCCTAGAAAAAGGCAATTTTCAAGAAACCGATTACTATAGTGAGCTCAACAAACTGAAAAACCGGTTTCCCAAAAGCGAAAGGGTCACTCTACTTTATGGGGTCGTTGATCAATATTTCGAAGTGGTGGGTGGTGAGATCAACAAACTGAAAAACTGGTTTCCAAAAAGCGATCTGGTCACTCTACTTTATGGGGTCTTTGATCAATATTTCGAAGTGGTGGGTGGTAAGCTCAACAAACTGAAAACCCGGTTTCCAAAAAGCGAACTGGTCACTCTACTTTATGGGGTCGTTAAACAATATTTCGAAGTTGTGGGTAGTGGGATGGTATAAAAATCAGTTTAATATTAATGAAATATGCATCTAAATTCATTTTTGTCTAAAATCTTCTTTGAGAATAAATGTCTGTCGACATTTTTGAAAACTAACATTTTGTATTTTTTCGCATATTCTTTAAAGCTTTTCTTTCTCCTCTGCGGTTTGCTTTTCTATGAAAATTATGTTCATCATGTGGTGCATAATTACTATTTAATTCTCGCCTCACCCCTTTTTGGTGTTTTGGTCATAAACTCATTAATGCAAGCATTGGTTGGTATTCTCTTCTTTGGTATACTTTTTTGCTTTGCTTATGGACGAGTTTGTTTTAGCATTTTATTGGACTTCATTCCATTCGTTTTTTTCGCCCCTTCATTTTTTTTTTGTGCTGTAATTCATTCTAACGATATACATATTTGTTAATTCTCCGTTTTATTTGCAGTCGTACAAATGCTCCGCTGGTTGTTGTTTTTTTATTTCCCCTCATTTGCTTGGGCTTTTCTCAGCTGAAGGAATCCCAGCAGAAATATGGTGTCCTTTCACTGCGATGGCAGCCTACTGCTACTGCTTTTGGCGAACCCTACATCTAGGCGTCAGCAATTAATGGTACAATTAAAAAGGCATTAACAACAATTACGCTCTCTTATATAGGCATTTGTTTGTGGCTAATGTTATTGTTGTTGTTGTTTTATGCCATTGTTTAGATTTGGGCTTTTCTTTTTGTTTTGCATTATTAATATTATATTAGGGTTAATATATACAAGGAAATAATTGTATTTTTATTTTTATGTGAACGATGATTCCTCAAATTTCCGTTAGGTGATCAGGTTATTTGGAACTTTTTAAGGTATTTTCAGCACTTTATTATGACACTAACCACAATGTTGGAGTGTATATGAAATGGATTTTTATAACTGGAGTTCATGGATATTTTCTTAAATTTCTTAAATTAAATAAAAATATTTATAAACAATTATAACAAAAAAACTTTAAATAGTCTTATTCGTACTATGTTTTGTTTTCTTTAAATGATATATCATTAAAAAAATATATATTTTTTAATTTTAATTTTTTATTTTTTTTTCAGGTAAACAATAATTATTTCGATACATCTGTAATAACTTTATTATGTAAGTAATACAAATAATTTACTTTACTTAATGAATGCGAATGAGTTAAATCTATTGATTATAATAATTTTAGAATTTTGGACTAAAATTAAAATAATGTCAATTGATGCACAGTGGGATCGAGTTGAAAAAATCTAGTTAAAAATTTGATGTTAGAGAACGGGTAGATAAAACGCTTTGGAATTTTGAATGATTGGAGCTGAGGTGTTCATCACGTTCAAAATTTCAAGGCCCTAAATGGTTCGTGCGCTTCTTGGCCGGACCCTAAAGTTGTTGACCTCGCCATTTCGAAAATTTGTTCGGGCTTCCAAATCATCATTTGCGTTCTGATTTCTATATTTAGCTGGATAGTGCTCATAAATCCCTACAAAAAAGTCAGTCACTCATCTGCAATTTCAACATTATATTGTTACTAGCCGAACCGGGCCCGCTCCGCTGCGCCTTCTTAAACTCTCTAATATCTTTTTAGGGTGGAGACACTTCGTCCTGAATGCGGATATCGAATTCGTGCCATTGTAGCCTATGACGCTAAACGCGTTCGAATACTGGCAAGAACATCGAACAAAGCGGTATTTATCCCCTCTTAATGATGGCGACATTTGCGAGGTACAATGCCATGCATTGTCCTTTAAAAAATCTTCCCCAAAAGGGTACACTGCGCGATGCCGTTCGGACTCGGCTATAAAAAAAGGTCCCTAATCATTGAGTTTAAACTTGAATCGGAAAGCACTCATTGATGTATGAGAATTGGCCTTTTCTCGATTCCTGGTGGTAATGTTCTTCCTTACGGTAATGTTCTCATTTGGGGAGGAATGGCACCTCAGACATTTCGACCCAAATATGGATATCATATTTATGCTGCACTGCCAAATCCCGTTAATTTGAGCCCCATATTGCCATGGCAGGTAAATATGAACCGTTTGGAGGGTGTTTTGGGGCTGGGGCGACCACAGGCACGTTGCACTGAAAATAGATATCAAATTCGTTCTTTATTCCCAACGGAAATGAAGTTTAGTTTAGGGGGTGCTTTAGGGCGTACCCCAAAACACTTGGCTCCAAAATTGGATATCACATTCGTTTTCTACTCTCAAATACATTTCATTTGAGTCCCATATTGTCAAAATAGGTCAACTAACCCATTTGACGTATCTTCAGGAGGAAAAACGCCTCCTAGACTTGAACGCAAATGTTAATGTCATATTCGTAATCTACTCCCTAATAGCTTTCATTTGAGTCCCATATAGCCACGTTCGACTAATATGCCCATTTTGGGGGTATTTGGGGGTGGGCGACTTCTCATTACATGGACTTAATAGTTTATGGAACTAATATTTATGCCATTTTCGTTTCTACTTTCCAATACCTTTCATTTGATACCTATATTCTCCTGATCGGTCCACTTTTGATTTTGGGTTGTGTTTTTGACATAAGGGGCAGGGTCCGTCCCCTTTCCGATACCGACAAATTATATGGCCTATGTTTTCTTCCAGACCAACCTACACAATATGCGAAAATTTCGAGAAACTCGATTCTGCCGTTTTTCAGTCTATACGGAACAAACAAACCGAGTCCCATATATTCGTGATTGGCTAATGTGCCCATTTTGGGCGTTTTTGTGGGGGTGGGATGACCCCCTATACTTCGAAAACTTAATGCCTTTTTACTTGTTATACCACCCTCCATATGGTGGGGGTGTTAAGTGAGGTCGGGCCAAATCTTATATCCCCTCCACCATGGATCGCATTTATAGAGTTCTTTTTCCGATATCTCTTTTTATTCAAACAAAGAATAATGGTTTAGAATTGTTATGATGTTGGAGCTACATCAAGTTATAGTCCGATTTTGACTATAAATTTATTAAATGTTGAACACCATAGTTGAAGTCATTGTGCAAAATTTCAGCCAAATCGAATATGAATTGTGCCCTTTAAGCACTCAAGAAGAGATCGGCTTATTTAGAAGCCGTTGTACAAAATTTGCGCCCTTTAGAGGCTCAAGATCCAAAATCGGTTTATATGGCAGCTATATCAGTTTATGGACCGATTTGAACCAACTTATCACAGTTATTGGTAGTCGTAACAAAACATTTCGTTCCAAATTTCAGCCAAGTCGGGTGAGAATTGCGCACTCTAGTGGCTCAAGAAACCAAGATCCAAGATCGGTTTATATGGCAGCTATACCAGGTTATGGTTCCATTTGAACCAATTTATCACAGTTATTGGAAGTCATAACAAAACATTTCATGCAAAACGTCAGCCAAATCAGGTCGGATTTGCGCCGTCTACAGGATCAAAAATCAAGATCTAAGACTTGTTTTTATGGCAGCTATTTTAAAACATGGACCGATTAAGCCAATTTACAATCCCATCTAATCAACACTGATAGGAAGTATTCGTGCAAAACTTCAAGCGACTAGCCTTAATCCTTCAAAAGTTAGAGTGCTTTCAACAGACAGACGGACGGACATGGCTAGATCGACTTAAAATGTCATAACAGGCATGAATATGTGCACTTTATGGGGTCTTAGGCGAATATTGCGAGGTGTTACAAAGGGAATGACGAAGTTAGTATGTCCCCATCTTATGATGGAGGGTATAAAGAGTGTTTTGGTATGGAAACAAAAATTGCTGTCTGCTGTTTAATTGCTGTCAAATTTCGCTTGCGAAACAAAAATTTTTGGCGACTTTTCCGAAAGTAGAAAAGAATAGCAACCCTAAGTCGTGATTTTCTTATAAGTCGTGATATCTCGTGGTTCGTGAACGAGATTCAGGTTCACGTACGAAGAATTGTATGATTAGATTTTGTGATAAGATTTGGATTTCACTGAGAAGTTCGTGACTCGCGTGTGATTTACATGTGATTCTTGACTGTGAGTACTTGCGACTCACGGACACACCTCTACTATTCACACTAGATTTTCTTTTCCTCGAATGCTTTTTTCGTTGTAGTTATGGGTTTGTTGATTGGTGGTGTTGCAGTTATTTTTAGATCATCACAATGGCGATTTATGATAAGAAACACAAACAGTTTGTTCACTTTGGGGTGTATGAATTCGCCAACAATAGTTATTTTGTTACTTTCCATTGAATTTTAACGCAATAACACTATTACGCTTAAACTCCATCACCACAAACCATTTACGAATAACTTTCAATATTGCCTTTTTGCTTTGATTCCTTGGTATATATGAAAGTGATAGAACTCCTCAAACTTGTATCACTCAATTAATCAAGTTTTTCCTCATCATTTGCTGATTTCCGACACTACCTCCATTGAATAAATATATTGTAGCAAATTATTTTGATGACCGTGACTTTGGGTTTCTTGTGCCTAAGATGATGCTGACTTTTTATGAAATGATTTATTAACTTGTTTAGAAATTGTCGTTGGTGTTATTGCAATCCAATTTAGTGTATTGTATTATATGTACATGACAAGTGAAGATAGTCACATGGATACACTTAGTATTCAATTATTGTATATTCTCAAAATAGCTTTTACAGAATATGAGTTAATGAATCCAAAAAAAAAAAAAATACTATAAATGATAATGATGAGAAAATAATATTAGGAGATAATAAAATAAGCATGTAAATCTGGTCTGGAAGAAAACATAGGCTATATAATTTTTTGATATCGGAAGGGGGACGGACCCTCCCCCTAACCATAAAAGTACTACCCAAAAATAAAAGTAGAACGATTGGGACAATATCGGATTCAAATGAAAGGTATTCAAGTTTAGAGTATGAACTTCATAATAGAAGTTGGGTTCAAGTACCTGGGGGGCCGCCCCAGCCCCAAAACCCCTTAAAATAGGTCTATTTGACGATCATGACAATATGGGTCTCAAATGAAAGGTATTCGGGAGTAGATTACGAATATGGTCAGGAAGAAGGAAAAGGATTTATAATTTATTGATAACGAAAGGGGGCGGAACCTCAACTGTTACCCCAAAAACACTTCCCAAAATCAAAAGTGACCCGATAAAGACAATATGGGTATCAAATGAAAAGTGTGCGGGAGTAGATAACGAATCTGGTATACAGGGGGTCACCCCACCCCCACAAAAACGCCCAAAATGGGCACATCAGCCAATCACGGATATATGGGACTCGGTTTGTTTGTTCCGTATAGACTGAAAAATGGCAGAACCGATTTTTTTCGAAATTTTCGCATATTGTGCAGGTTTTTCTGGAAGACTATATAATTTTTCGGTATCGGAAGGGGGACGGACGCTCCCCCTTATGCCAAACACACAACCCAAAATCAAAAGTGGACCGATCGGGGCAATATAGGTATCAAATGAAAGGTATTGGAGAGTAGAATACGAATATGGTATTAAAATTTGATTTGAGTCTAAGTACCCATCGGGCCGCCCCAATCTCAAAACTCCACCAAACATTTATATTGGACGTTCATTTCAATATGGGGCTCAAATGAAAGGTATTCGGGAGTAAATTTCGAATCTGGCATACAAAATCATGAAAGGTATTGGAGAGTAGAATACGAATATGGTGTTAAAATTTGAGTCTTAGTACCCATCGGTCCGGCCCAACCTCAAAACTCCCCTAAACAGGTACACTGACATACAAAATCAGATCAAAGTATAGGGGGTCACACCACCCCTCACTATTAGACCCATTATGACTACATGATACTTGGCTGAACCGATTTTCTTAAAATTTTCATAGATTGTGTGCGTTTGTCTGGAAGCAAACATAGGCTATATAATTTTTAGATATCGGGTGGAGGCGGACCCTCCCCCTTACCCTAAATATGTCACCCATATCCGAAAGTGGTCCGATGGGCAAATAAGGGTATCAAATGAAAGGTATGGGAGACCCGAAAACGAATATGGTATTAAAATTTGGGTCCAAGTACTGAGCGGGACCCCCCCCCCCCCAACCCCAAACTATTCTAAACAGATATATTCCAAGTTCATGTCAATATGGGACTCAAGTGAAAACTATTTGACAGTAGATTACAAATATGGCATAAAAAGTTAGGTCCAGGGAGGGGTCGCCCGACCCCAAATACCCCCAAATGGGCATATTAGCCGACCATGGTTATTTCAACCATTATGACAATATGAGATTCAAATAAAAGTTCTTTGAGAGTAGAGAACGAATTTGATACCCAATTTTGAAGCCAAGTGTTTTGGGGTACGCCCTAAAGCACCCCCTAAACTGAACTTCATTTCCGTTGGGAATAAAGAACGAATTTGATATCTATTTTCACTAAAAAGTGCCGGTGGCCGCCCCTGCCCCAAAACACCCTTCCTACGGTTCATATTTACCGGCCATGACAATATGGGGCTCAAATTAAAGGGATTTGAAAGTGCAGCACGAATTTGATATCCATTTTTGAGTCGAAATGTCTGAGGTGCCATCCCTTCCCTAATGAGAACATAACCCTAAGTAAGAACATTACCACCAGGAATCGAGATTGGGCAAATTCTCACACGTCAAAGAGTGCTTTCCGATTCAAGTTTAAACTCAATGATAAGGGACTTTTTTCATAGCCGAGTCCTCTTTGGGGAAAATTTTTTAATTGACCACGCATGGCATTATACCTCGCAACTGACACCAACATTAAAAGGGTATAAACACCGCTTTGTTCGATGTTCTCGCCAGGATTCGAATGCGTTTAACGTCATAGGCTACAATGGCACGAATTCGATATCCGCGTTCATGGCGAACTTTCCTTACCCTAAAAAGATACTAGAGGGTTAAAGAAGGCGCAGCGGTGCGGGCCCGGTTCGGCTAGTTTTCTATTGAAGTCATGAGAATTCTTTCATGATTATTATTGTTATTTTTTTTTTACAATTCAACATAGAAATTTTGACATAAAAAGTCCATTTACTCCAATTTTGTTCAGTGACTTTTGGTCATGTTAATGGTATCAATCTAGGTCTACAATATTCTGTCAAATTTAGCGAATATTTTGTATGAGATTTCATAGGTTTTTAGGTTACGTTTAGCATTCAATGTAGTTTTCATATAAAAATGTCATAAAAAAAAATTGTGTGCTCTCATTCGTGATACATTTTCAAGGTTTCATTTTCATATTCCATGCCATTCCATATGCTTGGCTTTCAACTTTTTCACTTCAAGTGAAATCAAAAGCAGTCGTCATAGTCATTGATATGAAATAAAATACCAACTCATAAAATAACAATGACACACAGACAGACAAACACTTCATCGTCACTGAAAGAGGTAAAGATTAGAAAAATCCTCAAGCTGACATTTCATATTTTGCACAATGACAGATGAAAAATCATTGCCAGCAAATGGAAACACTTGCATATGTCAGGAAAATGTCATCGGCTTCATCGCTTTAATATGTTAAAGCAATGAATGGAGGGAGAACTAAAAAAAATCAAAATCCCAAAAGAAAGGATTAGATGCACAGCTAAATACTTTATTATGCGGAAATTATTCATGCATAACGATATGAATGAGAAAAGAAAGCCAAGGCATAAAATTTAAAATACAAAAAAAAAAAATAAAGAACTTAATGCCAACAAATATGGCACAAAGCATTTGATTGACAGCATTAACACAGTTGATGAAATGCTTAGGCCAACATGTCTCTTCCTTCCTTCCGTCCCATCGCTCTCACAAAACTTTTGCACACACTCTTCCTTTTTCGTATTGTGCAAGGAAACTTAGCAGGGTTGCCGTTGTAAATTTTTTCGAAGCACAATTTTCTCAAAGAATTTTTTTCAAAATTTTGGTCACAAAATTAATTTAATAAACATTGTAGTTATCTCTAAAATGTTATCGAAAAATATCTTCACTGCTTTGCTGGACGTGGAACGACAGACGGTCATTCCGTTTGCAACTTGTTTGCAATCTAAGTAAGGCCGTACTTTATGTCTTTTTATTTGTTAAATGTGTTTTTCGTTAAAAATTTAACAAAACTTTAATTTTCAGAAAATTAAATTTATCGAAATTTAAATGTTATCGAAATTTAAATGTTATCGAAATTTAAATGTTATCAAAATTTAAATGTTATCGAAATTTTAATATTTATTTTATCAAAAGTTAAATTTTTTTCGAAATGTTATCGAAATTTTAAAGTTATCAAAATTTTAATTTTTATCGAAATTTAAATTTTATCGAAATTTAAACTTGAATAAAATTTTAATTTTATCGAAATTTAAATTTTATCGAAATTTAAATTTTATCAAAATTTAAATTTTGTCATAATATTAATTTTATCGAAATTTAAATTTAATCGGAATTCAAATTTTATTGAATTTTAGATTTTGTCGAAACATACATTTTATCGAAATTTATGAGTGTAAGGTCTTTGAGGCAAAGGTTTGTGGCATTGCTGTGGCCGTAAGGGAGATGTTGGTAAGGGATTTACTGCCATCGAATCTCAGAATTCATGTGGATAGTATCGCGACTATTAAAATTATCATTAAGCTTAAAAATAAATCGGACAGCAGTCATTGATTTGTGAGAAGTTTGCTCCAGTTCCTTAATGGAAGGTTCATGGGCAAATTTGCATTTGTTTATCGGATTTGGCTAAAATTTTTTACGTTGTGTTTTGTTATGACTGCTGGCTAGCTAGAAATGGTTGGAATCGTTTCATAACCTGATGTAGCTCCCATATAAACCGATTTTCTGATTTTACTTTTTCATCTCTTAGTGGGGACAATTCTTATCCGCCGTGGCTAAAATTTGGCACCTGCCGTTTTGTAATGGCTTCCAGGTATGGTCCAAATTGGTCCATAACCTGATGTAGACGGCTTATAAACCGATCATCAAATTTGAATTCATGTATAATTATACGATTTGGCTGTAATTTTTAGATTTTTTTAAAATATAAATTTTATCGAAATTTAGATTTTTTTCGAAATTTAAATTGTATCGAAATTTAAATTTTATCGAAATTAAAATTTATCGAAATTTTAATTTTATCGAAATTAAAATTTTATCTGTGCTATTGCACTGGCTGCAAGGGAAATTCTAATAAGGGCTTTACCGCCCTCGAAACTCAGAATTTATGAGGACAGTATGCGGCGCTCAAGGCCTTAGGGTCGAGGATGTTGGAGTCGAGATGCGTGGCGGACTGTTTGGAGTCCCTGGATAGGCTCCAGGCCCACGATGTGACACTGACGTGGCTTCCTGGGCATGAGGGGATTCCAGGAAATGAGACATCGGACGAGTGCGCCAGGAGGGGCTCGTCTGCGCCGGGGACCAGTCACCGGTCTTGTCTACGTGCTATTTGTCGAGCTACTGAGCACAGTAGAGGGGATAGCTAGGGCGCCGTCGGAGGCGAGATGGTCCTCGGTAGATGGTTGCCGGACTGCAAAGGGGCTCTGGCCGGTCATCGACCGTAGGAGGACGAAAGAGTTGCTGGCGTTCGACAAGAGGTCAATGAGTACCTTGACAGGGGTCATAACCGGGCACTGTACCATAGGCCGCATGGCGGTGCGCATGGGGATAACGCACAGTGACTTATGTAGGAGTTGCCTCGATGATGATGAAGAGGAGACTATTGAGCACTTGCTGTGTTTATGTCCGGGTCTGCATGGACGTAGGGTCTCCTTTCTAAGAGCCGATTGTTGTGTGATCTGGGTAAACTTGCGAACGTACCTCTGATAGGTCTCCTGAGATTTGTTGAAGGAACAGGATGGTTCCTACGGGTGGTGCCATAAGCTCCGGCATAGGTACATTCGAAATATAAATTTCTTTGAAATTTAAATAATATCGAAAATTATGGTAAATTTATCTCAGAACTATTTTTATCGACCTTTAAATTTTATCGAAATTTAAAAAGTATCGATATTTATAATTTATCGCAAATTAAAAATTTTATCTAAATATACATTTTATTGAAATTTCAAATTTATCGAAATTTAAATTTAATCCACATCTCAAATTTGTCGAAATTTCAAATTGATGGAAATTCAAATTTATCGAAATTTCAAATTTATCGAAATTTAAAATTTTTCGAAATCTCAAATTTTTCGAAATCTCAAATTTATCGAAATTTAAATTTTATCTGAACTAAAATCTTTTAAAATTTAAATATTTTCAAATGTTTTCGAAATTTAAATTGCGTCGAAAATGATTATATTATGGATTATATATAATTATTTCAAAATTTGATTATTATGAGAATTTTGTAGACGTTTAATTATACCCTCCTCCGCCTACATAGGATGGGGGTCCATGTCCACGTTATAATATAGCTACCATATAAACCGATCTTTGGTCTTGACTTCTTGAGCTTCTAGAAGCGGCAATTCGTATCCGATTTGTCCGAAATTTTGCATGAGGTGTTATATTTTCACTTTGTGTCTTGTATAGTGTAAATCAGTCAATATCCTGATATAGCCACCATATAAACCGATATACCGATTAAACTTCTTGGGCTTCTAGAGGGCGCAATTCTTAAACCATATGGTTGAAATTTTGCATATGTCGTTTTGGTATGACTTCCAACAACTGTTCGTAATTGCGTCTAAATCGGTATATAACCTTATATAGCTGCAATATAAACCGATCTCCCAGTTTGACCTTTTGAGCCTCTGGATTGCGCCATTATTACTCAATTTGTTTGTAATTTTGGAGGTGCTTTTTTGGTATCACTTCCACTAACTGTGCTTAGTATGTGCTTAGTATGAAATCGGTCCATAACCTGATATAGCTGCCATATAAACCGATCTCCCGATTAGATTTCTTGAGCCTCTACAGGGCGCAATTCCTATACGTGTTTCGTTATGACTTTTTATAACTGTGCTAAGTATGGTTCAAATAAACCGATCTTGGGTCTTGACTTCTATAGCTTCTAGAGGGCCCAATTCTTATCCGAAATTTTGCATGATGTGTTCTGGTATGACTCCCAACAACTGTGCCAAGTATGGTCTAAATCAGTCCATAAACTGATATAGCCGCCATATAATCCGATCTCCCGATTAGACCTCTAGAGCCTTAGAGGGCGTAATTCTTATCCGATTAAGCTGAAATTTTGCATGACGTGTTTCGTTATGACTTCTAATAACTGTGCTAAGTACGGTTCAAATCGGTTCATAACCTGATATAGCTGCCATATAAACTGATCTTGGGTCTTGACTTCTGGAGCTTCTGTAGGGCGTAATTCTTATCCGATTTGGCGGACATTTTGCATGAAGTATTCTATGTTCACTTCCAACAACTGTATCAAGTATGGTCTAAATCAGTCAATATCCTGATATAGCCGCCATATAAACCGGCTATATCAGGATTATCGGTTCAGATTTAGATATAGCTCCCATATATATATATGGCCCGATATGTACTTAAATGGCCGCAGAAGGTGCAATTTTCAACCGATCTGCACAAAATTTAGCTCGGATTGTTCTGTTATTGATACTAACATATCTGCAAGATTTCATCAAAATTGGTTCAGATTTGAATATAACTCCCATATATATGTATAGGCCGATTTGCAATTAAATGACCGCAGTGACTGAAATTTTCAACCGATCTGCACAAAATTTAGCTCGGATTGTTTTGTTATCGATATTAACATATCTGTAAGATTTTATCAAAATCGGCTCGGATTTGGATATAGCTCCCATATATAAATATCGCCCGATTTGCACTTAAATGGCCTTAGAAACTTCAATTTTCAAGATTTCATCAAAATCGCGGACTTGTATTGCCGTAGCGACAACAATTTGCAATTGATCTCTTCGATAGTTGTAGAAAATTTGATGTGCATGAAAATTTTTTCCAAAATTGATACATTTAATTGTTGTCTTGATGACATTAGCAGGGTATAGGTAATACCCTGTAGAACAGGGCATTAAAACTTGAATTTGTTTGTATGTAAGTTAACGGATCGATTCAGAATCACCTTCTGATTTGATTAAGCTCTATCTGTCTGTCTTCTGTCAGTTTATCTGCCTCGCCGTCTGTTGTGTGTCTGTCTGCCTGTTTGCCTGTCTGTCTGTCCATATTAATTTGTGTAAAAAGTACAGGTCGCATTTTTCATCCGGTCGTCTTCAAATTTGGTACAGACACCTTTTTCAGTATAGAGGCGAAGCCTATTGAAACTGAATAAATCGGTTCAGATTTGAATAAAGATTCCAGAAATATATTTTTCAGATTTGGACTAATATTGCTGTAAAGTTGTGATTAGTAAATCGATTCTCATGAGATCTTGCACCTAGGATTCTTTTATGACTTTCGACATTGCTTTTGAAATTGGTAGACATTGGCTTAAATTTATAAATGGCTTCCAAATATAAGTATGTATTACCAGATTTTCACTTTTAGAGCCTTTGTCAGTTCATTTATCTACCGATCGTCTTATAATGTTATACAGCGAGTTCCTCTATATGTACGGATTTTTGTTGAAATACTTCATTTAAAATTAAAGCAAGTATTTATTGCTACCACTAACCGGCATACCCAACATGGTATAGTGAATCATAAAGACGGCTTTGTCTGATTATTGCCCTTTGTCAATTGTATTTGATTGTCATTAAGGCTTTTTATATCAAAATTAAAGTCATAAAATTTTTATACTTATGGCAACCCTGGTCCATTCTTTAAATTCCAGTCCTTTAAGAGTGCGTAAGTTCAACGGCATACGCATATTTACAGACTTACGCCTTCATAAGCATCCAATCAAACGGCCCATGTGTGTATGTATGGTGTGTTTTGTATGCTCATGTCAAATATGAGTGTGTGTCAAGTTTTATAAACTTCAGCGAACACACTCGCTCGCATTATAAAGAGATGCCGCAAGGCTGTTGACAGGGAAATAAGTGCTGCAGGACGAAAGATGTTGCACAAGGGAGGAAGGACATGGAAGACCTTTTTTTTGAGTGAAACTCAAAGAGAACGTTAATGACATTTGATATTTAAAGCAGAAGTAGATCATATTTTCTTTTCTCCTCATAAAAACACAAACACACACACACACACACCCGGAGTTACCCACACAATGTGAATAAGCCATTATGGACTTTCACATGCTATTAAATGTGAATGGAAGGAAAATGTTTTCTTTAAATATGCACACAATTCAATTTAACTGCTCTTCGTTTCATCGTCTCTGTTTCATCTGCTTTGCTCCTTCTTTGACTGCAATCTAATTAAAAAACGTTAAGCATTAAAAAAGATTTTTATTATGTGATGAGCGAATGCATGAACCTTGTATACTTGGGGAATATCCATACATATTCCAAAGTTAAGAAATTTATCTGAGAAAATAATATATAAACAGCATAATTATCAGTGTAACACATTAAGTCCTCGGGAATTTTTTTTTTTGAACAATGTCAAACAAATAATGAAAATGCTTTAGGTGTTGAGAAGAGTTAATGAAAGGTTTTAATATAGTATAGTGTAAGAGGTGCAAATTGCAATACATAACGCAATGAACCCGGCAGCTAAACAAAAAAATTTTTCTCCGAAATTTTCTCTAAAGACATAATTTCAATAAAATTTGCCCAAAGATAAAATTTCAATGAAATTTTCTCTAAAGATAAAATTTCAATGAAATTTTCTCTAAAGACAAAATTTCAATGAAATTTTCTCTTAAGACAAAATTTCAATGAAATTTTCCCTAAAGACAAAATTTCAATGAAATTTTCTCTAAAGACAAAATTTCAATGAAATTTTCTCTAAAGACAAAATTTCAATGAAATTTTCTCTAAAGACAAAATTTCAATGAAATTTTCTCTAAAGACATAATTTCAATGAAATTTTCTCTAAAGACAAAATTTCAATGAAACGGGTGAAAGCACGGACAGACGGATAGACGTACAGAAAGACGGACATCCTGAAGGAAAGTCGGGCGTAGATCATCACAAAAATCTAAGACGATCTAGCCAAGACCGTCCGTCTGTCTGCCTGTCTGTTGAAATCACGCTACTCTTTTTAAAAATAGAAATATTGAGCTAAAACTTTGTGCAGATTCTTTTTTTTGCGCATAGGGAAGTAAAGTTCGAAGATGGGCTATATCGGACTACATTTTGATAAATTCCCCATATAGACCGATCTGTCTTTTTAGGTCTTAGGCCCATCAAAGCCACATTTATTGTCAGATTTTGCTGAAATTTGAATCAGTGAGTTGTTTTGGGCCCTTCTTCTATTTGGCCCCGATCGGTCAGATTCGGATGTAGCTGTTATAGACCGATTTCTCGATTCAAGGTCTTTGGCTCATAAAAGGCGCATTTATTATCCGATCTTGCCGAAATGTGGGACAGTGAGTTATGTTAGGCCCTTCGACATTCTTTTTAAATTTTTCCCAGATCGGTCTAGATTTGGATATAGCTGCCATACAGACCAGTTTCTCGATTTAAGACCATGGGTCCATAAAAGACCCATTTATTATTCGATTTCGCCGAAATTTGGAACAGTGAGATGTGTTAGGCCCTTCGGCATCCTTCTAAATACAATTTGGTCAGGTCTTCTATAGTTGCCAAATAGACCGGTCTCTCGATGTAATGTCTTGGGCCCATAAAAGGCGCATTTAATGCCCGATTTCGCTGAAATTTGGGACAGTGAGTTGTGTTAGGCCCTTCGCATCCTTCTACAATTTGGTCCAGATCGTCCAGATTTGGATATAGCTGCCATATAGACCGGTCTCTTGATTTAATGACTTGGGCCCATAAAAGGCGCATTTATTGTCCGATTTCACGGCAATTTTGGACAGTGAGTTGTGTTAGGCCCTTCGACATCCTTCATCAATTTGGCTCAGATCGGTTCAGGGTATACTAATTTCGTCATTTTGTTTGAAACTCCTCGAAATAATGCAGCGCACGAAAAGTGGAAGTCGTAACAGAACACTACGTGAACACTACTAATTTCAGCCAACTCCGATAACAATTGCGATTTCCAGAGGTTCAATACATCAAATCAGGAGAAAGGTATATATGGGAGCTATATCAAACCATACACTGATTTGGATCATACGTGGCACGATTGTTGGAAAACATAAGAGAATACTACGTGCGAACTTTCAGAAATCAGATAATATTTATGGCTTCTAGAGACTTAACATGTCAAATCCGTTCAAATGGGAGCCATATCAGGTTAATCACCAATTTGGACCATATTTGTCCGATTTGAACCATACATGGCCTCTCGTCGAAGGGCCACTTTGCGTAGGAGCTACATCCAAATCTGAACCGATATCTCCCATTGTCTAACCTAAACGGCCAACATTAATAATAAGAATCTGAATAAAATGGGGCCCAACGGAGCGAAGAGGTTAGCATTTGCGCCTATGAAACCGAGCGCCTGGGTTCAAATCCCTTCGTGAACAGCAACAAAATTTTCAGTGGTGGTTATCCCCTTACTATGCTAACTATGTAAATAAGGTATCCTGCCATGTTAAAACTTCTCTACCAAGTGGTGTCTCAATGCGGCACATAGTTCGGACCGGGCATAAAAAAGGAGGCCCCTTATCATTGAGCAAAAGCTTTAATCGGACTGCACCCATTGAGAGTCAAGCCTAACGCGTTCGACCGCTATCGTTATTTCCACAGACGGACGGACATAGTTGGTTCGAACTAGAATATCGAGACGATTAACATGTAAAAACTTGCTAAGTTCGGCCGGGCCGTATCTTTGAAACCCACCACAATGGAACCTGCGTAAAATTGACACAAAATAAAATTAGTTGAAAGCATAAATTTACTCTACGTACCAAATTTCCGCCAAACCAGACATAAATGAAAGGTTCTAGGAACCGACACATCGGTACATATGGGAGCTACATCAGGTTAAAGACGGATTTGAACCTTGCTTGGCACAGGCATTGGAAGTCATGATAAAACACCATGCGCAAAATTGTAGCTAAATCGGACGAAAATTGTGACCTTCAGGGGCTCAATATGTCAAATCGGGGATTTGGGTGTATGGAAGCTATTTATATCGGGTTATAGACCAATTCAGATCATACTCCGCACAAATTTTGATATCAAAATGTTAGTTCGTGGGCCAAATTTCAGCCAAATCTGGTTAAAATTGCGGCTTCCAGAAGCTCAAGATGTCAAATCGGAGATTGGGTTATATGGGAGCTATATCAGGTTATAGACCGATTTTTAACCGTACTTGGCACGGTTATTGGACATCGCAACAGAACACTGCATGCAAAATTTCAGCCCAATCGGATAACAATTCCGGCATCTAGGGGCTATATATGTTAAATTGGGAAATCGGTTTCTATGTGAGCTATATCCTAATCTGAATCGATATGGCCCAATTGCAATCTCCCACGACCTGCATCAACAAGATGTATCTGCGCAAAATTTCAAGCGGATAGCTTTACGCGTTCAACCGCTGTCGTGATTTCGACGGACGGACGGACAGAAATGGCGAAATCGACTCAGATCGTCGAGTGGTGGTGGGTATAAAAATTGATATTTAGCAACGGAATGCCAAAACGTCCTATGGTAGTGAGTATAAA
Organism: Stomoxys calcitrans; assembly: GCF_963082655.1. Classification (NCBI taxonomy): domain Eukaryota; kingdom Metazoa; phylum Arthropoda; class Insecta; order Diptera; family Muscidae; genus Stomoxys; species Stomoxys calcitrans. The sequence goes on along the minus strand of NC_081556.1, from coordinate 132,411,217 downwards.
AATACCTACAAACAAATAAAAGCGTGCTATGTTCGGCTGGGCCAAATCTTGGGTGCCCACCACCATGGATTCCGGTAAAATTGTGCCCTTATTAACTGAGTTTGTATTTTATTTATTTTGGTCTCAAAAAGTCATATCGGGATATCGGTATTTAGGGGAGTACCCACCACCATGGATTCCGTTAAAAATTTCCCCTTATTAACTGAGTTTGTATTTTAATTATTTTGGTCTCAAGAAGCCATATCGGGATATCGATACTTAGGAGACCTATATCACCATATTGACCGATTCGAATAAAACTTGGCAATGATGTTGTATATCATAAGATGGGGTTTTGGGCCAAATTTCAGCCAAATCGGAAAAAATTGATCTATAGGCTTAAGAAGTCAAATTCGGGATAGGTTTATATGGGGGCTATATCTGTTATAGACCGATTCAGATCATACTAGCATGGACATTGGAAGGCATGAATTAAGTTTTTGTTCCAAATTTTAGCCAAATCGAATGAAAATTAATACTCTTAGGGGCTCAAGATTTCAAATCGGGGGATCGGTTCATATGGGGGCTATTTCCAAATCTGAACCGATATGGCCCACTTGCAATCTCCTACGACCTACATCAATAATAAGTATCCGTGCAAAAGCGGCTAGCTTTCCGCGTTCGACCGTTATTGTGATTTCGACAGATGGACGGACGGACGTACATGGCTAGATCGAATCAGAATGTCGAGACGATCCAGAATATATATACTTTATGGGGTCCTAGATCAATATTGCTAGGTGTTACAAACGGATCGACTAGGTTAGTATACCCCCCATCCTATGGTGGTTTATAAAAACCTTGAGGTTTTAATAGAAAACCAGTAAGGAATGGCAAAAGTCGGGCCGCGCCGACTTTATAATACCCTACACCTACCCTTTAGGTACAAAGTGGGAGCTATATCTAATTCTGAAACAATTTTGATGGACTTCGCCGGATATTTAGGGTTGTTAAACAATCCGTATCACATTTCGAGCAAATATGTTCAAACTGTAATAACTATGGTTCACAAATAACAACATTATTGCAAATTACACAAAATTTAACGATCATATGGTAGCTATATCTAATTCTAAACCGATTTTGAGCAAACTTCGCAGATAATGTGGTACTCGTCGAGAAAAGCGTTGTACAAAATTTTGGCAAGATTGGTCAAAAAATGCACTTGCAATGGCTCTAGGAGTAAATATCGGGCAATATAAATATATGACAGCTACATCTAAATCTGAACCGATTTCAATAAAATTCATCTATAATGTCGAGAGTCAAGAGAAAATCCTTCCTGCCATATTTCGAGAGAATCGATTAACAAATGGCCAATTGATTGCAATAGTATTGCAAATCAGACGAACATATATATGGGCGCTATGTCTAAATCTGAACCGATTTTGAGCAAACTTTATTGACTTTGTAGAAGTCGTCGAGGTAAGCGTTGTACAAAATTTTGAAAAGATTGGTCAATAAATGCGCTTGCATTGGCTCTAGAAGTGAAAATCGGACGATATATATAAGGGCTATATCTAAATCTGAACCGATTTCCCTGAATTCACCAGTAATGTCGAGAGTCAAGAGAAAATCCTTTCTAACAAATTTCAAGAGAATCGGTTAACAAATGATCATTTTATTGCAATATTACTGGAAATCGGACGAACACATTCGTGGGAGCTATATCCAAATATGAACCGATTTCTATGATATTCATCTGCAATGTCGGGAGTCATAAGAAAATCCTTCCTGCTAAATTTCGAGATTATCGGTTAACAAATGAGAATTTTATTGTAGTATTACTGTAAATCGGACGAACATATATATGGGAACTATATCCAAATATGAACCGATTTCTATGAAATTCACCTGTTATGTCGGGAGTCATAAGAAAAATGCTGAATTTCGAGATAATCGGTTAACAAATGAGAATTTGTAGTATTACTGTAAATCAGACGAACATATATATGGAAGCTTTATCCAAATCTGAACCGATTTTTTTCCAATTTCAATAGGCTTTGTCTCTAGGCCAAAAAACATGCCTGTACCAAATTTGAAGACGATCAGATGAAAAGTGCGACCTGTAATTTGTACACAAACTAACATGGAAAGACGGATAGACGGAGGCCACTGTAGCGCAGAGGTTAGCATGTCCGCCTATGACGCTGAACGCCTGGGTTCGAATCCTGGCAAGACCATCAGAAAAAATTTTCATCAACATTTGTGAGGTACTATGCCATGTAAAACTTCTCTCCAAAGAGGTGTCGCACTGTGGCACGCCGTTCGGACTCGGCTATAAAAAAGGAGCTCCCTTATAATTGAGCTTAAACTTGAATCGGACTGCACTCATTGATATGTGAGAAGTTTGCCCCTGTTCCTTAGTGAAATGTTCATGGGAAAAATTAGCATTTTGCATTTTTGATGGACAGACGGACGGACATAGAGAAATCGAATCAGAAAGTGATTCTGAGTCGTTCGGTATACTTATCAATGGGTCTATCTCTCTTCCTTTTGGGTGTTACATACTAATTCACTAAGTTATAATACCATGTACCACAGTAGTAGTGTAGGGTATAAAGACGAACCCTACCACTACTGTGGTACAGGGTATTATAACTTAGTGAATTAGTTTGTAACACCCACAAGATAGATAGACCCATTGATAGGTATACCGAACGACTCAGAATCACTTTCTGATTCGACTTAGCTATGTCCGTCTGTCTGTCCGTCCGTTCCTTATTGTTTCTACCAAAGATCAAACTTTAAAAAAATTGATGCAAATGCCTCTTAAGTAGATTACCAATAAATGAAACTTAATTCACTAAGTCTTCTCGAAGCGTCAGTACAAATTACGCTAATATTCATCCGATTTAGTTGATAAGAAACTTTATGCCATTCCCCCTCTCAGTGCATTGTTGCTCTGCAGATGTTTCAAAAATTTTATACTTTAAAAGGTTTTAAATCCATTTAAATGTAAAATTAAGACAAAATGAAAATCGAAATATGCTCAAGTACTCCCCTTCTCAGCACAGCTTCATAAGAAAAGGGGCAGAATATTTGTTGGGTTGAAACATGTTGGTGCACCACAAATAAGGGGGATGGATAGGGGCATGGGAAGCAGGGGGGGCTTTTAAAATAACACAATGTATTAGTGTCAAATCAGCGTAAATTATAACGAATATTATTTTGAACACTAAGCCAGTTGTGAGAAGGGGGAATGAATGAAACACAATGCCACCAATACTTACTGGAGTGGAGTGTGGCATACCACCCTCCACCAAGTACATATTCAGTATTCCAATACAAAGGGGAACATTTTATAAGCCTTAGCTTACCTTGGCAATGGACCTTTTTTTCCAAACTTTTATTTCGCATAAGGGAAATTGTTTTTGTTTTGTTCATTTTATTTTTGGGGTAAAATAAGTTGCCATAATAGAAAATTTTCCAAAAAATTGAATTTTTCGTTTTTCAATAATTGCCAAAGCATGTCTAAATTTTAAACTACAGCATTATTCCCAAGAAAAACGTCAATACGAACAATGCTAACATGCCATGAATCGAATTGAATAGAACACCACCACTCGTTGGCAACATTTAAAATTTTCCCCCTCTTCATATGGTCACTTGCTCAGAGGGTTTTTTCGAGGGTTTGTGTTTGTGTTTGTTCCATAGTGATGTTTGCATGTGTTGCTTTTCACACAAAATGTCTTAATCAGAATCATGTGTTACACCGTCATTTTGCCCATGCCACTACTACCACTACTACTACTTTAAGGACTCGGACAACTTTCGCTGTCGTGATTGGCAGTATTGGCGTTAGAAGTTTTGAGTTTTTGTTTCAATGTGTCAGCAACGTTTCCCCTGTTCAGGTAACATATGGACTATATTACAGATAGCTGGAAAATCACGTAGTTATTTTCTTCAAACTAGAGGGGGAAAGTGATTTTGAAATCTTTGTTATAAATGCCGAATATATTGTGCTCTATATGATGGCAAAGTGAAGCATAATATGTGACAATGATGAAGAGTTGCTTAAAGCACCACACCAAGTAAGGAGTAGTGTTGGCTTTATTAAAAAGTATAATAGTACATCAATATTGAGTTCTTATAGGACTCAATGCTGCACAAGTAGAAAAAATCTTGTGAAAAATAAACTTTGTTTATACCAACCACCAAAGGGCGGGGGAATATATCCGCATTTTTCAACCCATCACTGAAGAATGGAGGTATAGTCGATATATTTTTGGTCGTCGTAAAATTCTAAGACGATCTAGCCATGTATTGATACCCTACACCACCACTATGGTACAGGGTATTATAGATTTTTCATGTGTTTGCAACGCAAAGAGGGGGAAGAGCTAGACCCAATGATAAGTATACCGATCGACACAGAATCACTTTCTGATTCGATTAAGCCATGTCCGTCTGTCCGTCTGTGAGTCCATGTATTCTTGTAATCAAAGTGCAGGTCGTATTTGTTGTCCGATTGCCATGAAATTCTGCACATGCCACTTTTTTTAGCCCAAGGACAAACGCTATTTATTTTGAAGAAACATCGGTTCAGATTTAGATATAGCTCCCATGTATGTTTTTCATCCGATATGGACTTTTAAGGCTGTAGAAGCCACAATTTTTGCCCGATCTTTAAAATATGTTGCGCTAGGTGTTTTATTTCACGTCCTAATATGTGTGGAAAATTTCATAAAAATCGGTTCAGATTTAGATATAGCTCCAATATATATCTTTCATCCGATATGGCCGTTTAAGGCTGTAGAAGCCACAAGTTTTTCCGATCTTTACAAAATTTGGCATGGGGTGTTTTATTGGATGTCTGCACATGTGTGCAAAATTTCATAAAAATCGGTTCAGATTTAGTTATAGCTCCCATATATATGTATCGCCTGATTTGCACTTAAATGGAAGTTGTAGCTACAATTTTCAACCGATCTGCCCAAAACTTGGCACGGACTGTTTTGTTTATGATCTTAACATATCTGCAAAATTTCATCAAAATCGGTTCAGATTTAGATATAGCTCCCATATATATCTTTCATCCAATATGGCCGTTTAAGGCTGTAGAAGCCACAATTTTTTATCGATCATTACAAAATTTGTCATGGGGTGCTTTATTGGACGTCTGTATATGTGTGGAAATATATGTATCGCCTGATTTGCACTTAAATGGCCGTAGTAGCTACAATTTTCAACCGATCTGCACAAAATTTGGCACGGACTCTTGTTACTGATCTTAACATATCTGGAAAATTTCATCAAAATCGGTTCAGATTTATATATAGCTCCCATATATATCTTCAATACGATTTGAACTATTAAGGCTGTAGAAGCCACAATTTTGGTCCGACCTTCATCAAATTTGGCACGGAGTCGTTTTTGTGAAGTCTCAATGTGTGTCCAAAATTTCATAAAAATCGGTTCAGATTTAGATATAGCTCCCATATATTGGTTTGCCCAAAAAGTAATTGCGGATTTTTCATATAGTCGGCGTTGACAAATTTTTTCACAGCTTGTGACTCTGTAATTGCATTCTTTCTTTTGTCAGTTATCAGCTGTTACTTTTAGCTTGCTTTAGAAAAAAAGTGTAAAAAAGTATATTTGATTAAAGTTCATTCTAAGTTTTATTAAAAATGCATTTACTTTCTTTTAAAAAATCCGCAATTACTTTTTGGGCAACCCAATATATTCTTGATCGTGATGACGTTCTAAATCGATTAACCATGTCCGTCTGTCCCACCCTCTGTTGAAATCACGATAGTGGTAGAACGCGAAAAGCTAACTGCAAAAAAATTTGCACAGAAACTACTTATTGGTGTAAGTCTTTGACGATTATAAAGGGTGATTTTTAAGAGCCATAGAAAAGTTTTTCACAAAAAAAAACACCTAAAATTCAGAAAAATGCATGATATTTTTGTTTGAATCGACACTACGGTTCATATAATTTAATGATTATTTCATGAAAATGTCGACCGTGACTGCGCCTCAAATGGTCCATACGCTTAATCCAATTTTGGCATACTCGGTATCACACAAATAAATGCTTCAATGTTGTCTTCCAATGCGTCAGACATGAGACATAGACATCCGTGAGCTTTAACATAGCCCCACAAGAAACAATGTAAATGCGTTAAATCACACTAGCTAGGCGACCGCTCCCAAACGTAAAGTAAAATGTTCACCGAAATCGCCTCTCAATAAGTCCATTGTTGCGCGTGCGCTCTGTGCCATGTAGCACCGCCTTTTTGAAATTACATGGCATGCAAGTCAAGCTCTTGCATTTTATGGGAAAAAAAATGGGATATCATCTCACGGTAGCGCTAGCCATTCATAGTTACGTTACGATTTGCAAAATCTGTGAAGAAGTACCGTCCAATGATGCCACCAGCCCATAAATTGCACCAAACTGTAACATTTTCTGGATGCATTGGTAGCTCTTAAAATGCTGTTGGCCGATCTTCACTCCAAAATCGACAATTTTGCCTATTTACGAAACCATTAAGCCAACAATGCGCTTCGTCGCTGAACACAATGAAGCGCGCAATGAACTTTTTTATCAGATCACTCATTTCGATAGTGAAATTCATTAACCTGCAAGCGTTGTTCGTTTGTAAGACAATTCATGGTTAAATTATTGGGTTGCCCAAAAAGTAATTGCGGATTTTTTAAAAGAAAGTAAATGATTTTTTAACAAAACTTAGAATGAACTTCAATCAAAATAAATTTTTAAACCTTTTTTTCTAAAGCAAGCTAAAAGTAACAGCTGATAACTGACAGAAGAAAGAATGCAATTACAGAGTCACAAGCTGTGAAAAAATTTGTCAACGCCGACTATATGAAAAATCCGCAATTACTTTTTGGGCAACCCAATATAAACCAAACTGAAGATGTTTGACAATAAAACAAAACACGAAACGTGCTGTTTTAACCAGTGTTGCCAAAAAAGATATTAGTTAAAAATCACCCTTTATATGGGACATATCGGTTCAGATTTGGATGTAGATCCCATATAAAAAAAAATCATTCGGCTTGACATATTGAGCCCCTAGGAGTCGAATTTGCTATCCGATATAGCTGAAATTTTGCACATAGTGTTCTGCTACGACTCCATATAGCAGTACTAAGTACGGTCCAAACCGGTCTATAACCTGATATATCTCCCATATAAACAGATCTCCCGATTTGAGATCCTGGAATCCCCCCAGTTTTATCTGATTTTGCTGAAATTTTGCACTTAGTGTTCTGCTATGACTCCCAATAACCGTGTCAAGTACAGTTCAAATCGGTCTATAAGCTGATATATTTCCCATTTAAACCGACCTCACGATTTAACGTCTTGAGCCCCTGGAAGTCGAAATTTCTGTCGGATTTCGCGAAAATATTGATCTTAGTGTTTAATGTCCCACATCCATTATAAATTTTATGGTAAGTATTGTTCAAATCAACTTATAATCTGAGTAGCTCCCATATAAACTGATTCCCAATTAGCCTTCGTCTGTTCTAAGAAACTTCCACATTTGCCTGGCTTGACAGAAATTTGATACAATGATTAAAATTTTGCAATTAAACTATTAAATTGTTGTGGGTACCACAATTGTAGGAAGACCTTTCTGCGGGATGAGCTGAGCCACAGCCACAGAAATTTTTTAGTCCCCCAGAGTTTTAATACTTAAAATATTGTCGACAAGATTTGCTAATTTTATTGTTAATCAAAGGCTTTTAGTTTTAGTACCCTTTACTTAGATAAAGGGTAGTTTTAATACCCTTTCCCTAGAGAAAGGATAGTTTTAGCACACTTTTCCTAGAGAAAGGATAGTTTTAGCACACTTTTCCTAGAGAAAGAATAGATTTAGCACGTTTTCCTTAGAGAAAGGGTAGGGACAGGGTAGTATTAATAGTAGTTTTAGAACCCTTTCCGTAGAAAAAGGATAGTTTTTGTACCCTTTCCCAAGGAAAATTTTAGTTTTAGTACCCTTTCCCTAGAAAAGGGTAGTTTTAGTACCCTTTCCCAGGGAAATGGTAGCTGTAGTACCCTTACCCTAGGGAACGGAAATGGAAACTTTATTACCATTTCCTAGGGAAAGGGTAGATTTAGCCTCCTTTCCCTAGGGGCAGGGTACTTTTAGTACCCTTTACCTAGGAAAATGGTAGTTTTACCAGCCTTTTCATAGGGAAGGGAAAGGAAAAGATAGGAAAAAGGGTAGTTATATTACCCATTCCTAAGGAAAAGGTAGTTATTATTACCCATTTCTAAGGAAAGGGTAGATTTAGTACCCTTTCCCTAGGGACAGGGTAGTCTTAGTACCCTTTCCCTAGGGACAGGGTAGTCTTAGTACCCTTTCCCTAGAGAAAGGATGCTTTAACACTCCTTCCCTTTGGGAAGGGTAGTTGTAGAACCTTTATCTTGGAAAAAGGAAGTTTTAGCTTACTTTCCCTAGAAAAAGGTTAGTTTTAGTATACTTAGCCTTTCCAAAGAGAAAGGATAGTTTTATTGGGTTGCCCAAAAAGTAATTGCCGAAAGTTTTACCATTTAAGGAGTTCTGCAAAGATCGAAATAAATGGTAGTCTAATGGTGCAAGGTCAGGGCTATATGGTGGATGCATCAAAAGTTCCCAGCTAAGCTCACTCAGTTTTGTGGCGAGTGACCAAAGATGTATGCGGTCTAGAGTTGTCGTGGTGGAATATGACACCTTTACGATTGACCAATTCTGGTCGCTTCTCCTTGATGGCTGTATTCAATTTGTCCAATTGTTGTTGTTGTTGGTTCCTTGGAAGCAGCTCAAAATATACCACACCCTTCCAATCCCACCAAACAGACAGAATAACCTTCTTTTGGTGGATATCAGCCTTTGAAGTGGTTTGAGCTGGTTCACCATGCTTGGACCATGATCGTTTTCGACTAACGTTGTTGTAAACAATCCATTTTTCATCTCCAGTTATGATTCGTTTTAAAAACGGATCGAATTCATTGCGTTTAAGGTGCATATCACAAGCGTTGATTCGGTTTGTTAAATGAATTTCTTTCAATACATGTGGTACCCATATTAAAGTTGACGCCAAACAAACAAATGTAAACAAAATTTCGCGCCCTTTTTTTCTAAAGCAAGCTAAAAGTAACAGCTGATAACTGACAGAAGAAAGAATGCAATTACAGAGTCACAAGCCGTTGAAAAAATTTGTCAGCGCCGACTATATTACTACTATATTACCGACAATTACTTTTTGGGTAACCCAATATATGATCACCCGATTGTGACTAATATTGCAACAATGTGGTCATTTGTTAACCAGTTCGTTTCACATAAGGGAAATTTTCGCCAATTAAACGTCTTTTATATAAAAATTTGAACTTTGTTTACTATTTGGCGATATATTCTTGCAAGAATTTATGATAAAATATAAAGTTTTTTTTTTTTTTACCCTGAAAATACCTATCATTATTAATATATAGAACATGTTGTTCGAGATTTCGACTAGTTTTTCTTTATTTATAAATTAATTTAACGTTATGCTTATGTTTGTGTAAGTTTTAAAATAGATTGTGCTTATTAAAAATGATGTGAAGTTCAATTTAATGATGTTACATAACTCAAACTTAATATTTCACCAATTATGAGCAAATTTCAGTTTGTGAATTAAATTTCTTCTAGAGTTATTTGGGTTTATTTCAATGTTATGATTTCCAATTATATTAAAAGCCTTTCAATTTCGCACAATTTCATTTTGGTTTAGTATTATAGTCTGCTGTATTCTTTAAGCTATAGATAAAACAAAAAATTACTTATGGGAGTTGTTGTTTTCGCACATTTAATTACCTACTTTGGGATGGTTACTTCTTTATCGCGTAAATGTTGCCAAACAATATATGTCCCTAGAATTTTTTGTTGTACCTGACAGCCATTTGTGTGTTGCTCTAATGATTTTTGTCATTGTACATACCAGAATTTTTGGACTAAATTCGAAATTTTAAAAATTTTCACTTTCCACCCACACTCAACCGAGCTGCTCAATATGCTGACTGCTCTTTGCTCCGTTAAAACAAAATATGACAAAATATTGTGTGTAAGAATGTGTCTATAGCAGTGACAAGCACACAATTGCAAATATTTGCAAACCTATTGGTCTGCTGGGATTTATCTTCTTGTGTATGTACAAAGTAATATGCAATAGTGTGAGCGTTTTTGTCAACCACTGGTCTTCACGCCCAAATACTCACCCTTTTCTCAAGTAGGAAATACTCAAAGAGAATAACTATTTGTCCGGTACACGATTAATCGTTTGCGGCTATCGAAGCGATATTGCAATAAAAGCGTTCTTGGTAGTTCAACAAAAGAAAGATCCTTTCACCGTAGGCGAAGCAGTTACAGGGTTTACAATAAACAAAGTTAGTTACTTAGTGAATAATGCTACTTTTATGGCTAAAGTTTATTTGTGGAAGCGAAACATTATATGGTTACAATAAAAGAAAAACATCGTGATAATAGTATTTTGTTTGTCATAAAAATATCCCAAAGGTTGTATATTTTTGCGTGTATGTATCGCCTGATCCTTCTTTTTATAGCCGATTCCGATCGGCGTGCCGCAGTGCGGCACCTGTTTTAGGACAAGTTTTTATATGGCATAGTACCTCACAACTGTCGCCAGCATTAAGAGAGGATAACCCTGATACGAGCTCAGACGTTCAAAGTCATCGGCGGAAATGCTAAACTCTGTGCTTTACTTTAACTTTAAATTAGAGGCCACCTAATTTAAATAATTTAAAGTTAAAGTTTATTTAAATTAGAGGCCACCTAATTTAAAAAAAGTTCCCGTAAATATGTTCGTTACATTACAGTTATGAGGTAATTTGTTACGTATTGTTTTATTATTCATCTAAAAACTTCTGCCGAAGTCCATAAAAATCGGTTTATAATTAGATATAGCGTCCATATACTGGTATTGTCCAATTTCCACTTAAAGAGTAGATATATGCTTTTATATTGTCGCCTTCGCCCGAATTTTGATTTGCCTTACTTGTTAACATATTAAATGAAATATTTTCCATTTTGTTACAGGTAAGAACCTAACAATTGACTACAATAATTTTAAAGCATATTTGGTAAGTTATCTAAACATGATTTGTTATTCAAGAGAAATCATTCAATACCTATTGTTACTAAATGTTAATGTTCATTTAATCTTTTACCTTAAACAAATCTTGCTCACTACTCAATATAATTCTGCACGGGTTATAGCGTACCCGTATATATATGCATATATACAAGTAGGTGTATGATTATCGTTATGTTCTTAGTAGTTGAACACATTTCCATTACCATGATAATGTCTTTATTCACATGTTCCTTTTTCCCTCTCATTATACCCACCACCGAAGGATGGGGGTATATTCATTTTTATACCCACCACCGAAGGATGGGGGTATATTCATTTTGTCATTCCGTTTGCAACACATCGAAATATCCATTTCCGACCCTATAAAGTATATATATTCTTGATCAGCGTAAAAATCTAAGACGATCTAGACATGTCCGTCCGTCTGTCCGTCTGTCCGTCTGTCTGTTGAAATCACGCTACAGCCTTTAAAAATAGAGATATTGAGCTGAAACTTTGCACAGATTTTTTTTTTGTCCATAAGCAGGTTAAGTTCGAAGATGGGCTATATCGGACTATATCTTGATATAGCCCCCATATAGACCGATCGGCCGATTTAGGGTCTTAGGCCCATAAAAGCCACATTTATTATCCGATTTTGCTGAAATTTGGGACAGTGAGTTATGTTAGGCCCTTCGACATCCTCCGTTAATTTGGTTCAGATCGGTCCAGATTTGGATATAGCTGCCATATAGACCGATCATCCGATTTAGGGTCTAAGTCCCATAAAAGCCACATTTATTATCCGATTTCGCTGAAATTTGGAACAGTGAGTTGTGTTAAGCCCTTCGACATCCTCCGTTAATTTGGCCCAGATCGGTTCAGATTTGGATATAGCTGCCATATAGACCGATCCCCCGATTTATGGTGTTAGGCCCATAAAAGCCACATTTATTTATTGAGTTAGGTTAAGGTCCTTGACATACTTCTGCAATATCGCACGGATCGGTCCAGATTTGGATGTAGCTGCCATATAGACCGATATCTAGGTTTTAGGTTATGGGGCCATAAAAGACGCATTTATTGTCCGATGTCGCTGAAATTTGAGACAGTGAGTTTGGTTAGGCTCTTCGACGTCCTTCTTCAATTTTGCCCAGATCGGTCCAGATTTGAATATAGCTGCCATATAGACCGATCTCTGGATTTAAGGTTAAGGGCCCATAAAAGAGGCATTTATTGTCCGATTTCGCCGAAATTTGGGACAGTGCTTAGTGTTAAGCTCTTCGACATGTTTATGCAACTTGGCCCAAATCGGTCCAGAATTGGATGTAGCTGCCATGTAGACCGATATCTCGATTTAAAGTCTTGGCCCCATAAAAGGCGCATTTATAATCGGATTTCACTGAAATTTGACACAGTGACCTATGTTCGGCTTTTCGACATCCGTGTTGTATATAGTTCAGATCGGTATGAGGTATATGAGTATAAGGTATGAAATTTTCACCGAATTTTGATGAAAGGTGGTTTACATATATACCCGAGGTGGTGGGTATCCAAAGTTCGGCCCGGCCGAACTTAACGCCTTTTTACTTGTTTTTGTGTCATATTCACTTTACATATTTGTTAAATATTAATAAAAATGTCCGGGGCACAGATTCACAGAAACTGTCGCTTTCTAAGAAAATTGAGGCCCACACACACACATACTTGCTCTTACAAATGCTGCGGTAAAGGCACTCCACTATTTGAAGTAACTCGCCAGGAACAGCGTAGCCGTAAAGCTTTAATGATGTTTTATAGAAAAATCTCAGCTAAGTGGATTTTAGTTCATTTTATTTTTGTAGCAGTCTGAACTGGATTTTAAGCAATTCTTTTTCAGGGTTACTAGCCAAAAGGCGTGGACCGAAAAAATTTTTTATTATATCTATAAGGCAAATTATCAAAAAGAAGTATTTGTTCACAATTTTGGTTACTTTTGGTAACAACGATGTCAAGTATGGTCCAAACCGGTGCGGCACCTCCAACAAACGCCCAGGACTTATATCGCCCTGCAGACATTCCTCATCAGCCATTGTCCACAGTGGATGCCTTCCCCAAGAAACCCAATGCGCACCTAAAAAGGAACACATCGATCCTATCAAGACACGTCATGGAGTAGACCGTCTCACAGGATGGCCGGCGCAGTACCCCGCAGTATACCCGAGGCCCAGGAAAGAGGCGAGGATCCTCCTCTCCCAGATTCTTAACCTTTCCATTTGGTGGTACGTTTCCGTCAAACCATACCGGAAAGGCGTAGGCGGTGATAGGCCTGACGATCTGCTTATAGATCAGCAGCTTTACACGCCTACTGAGACCCCCTGAGGTTCTAAAGACCCTCAGGTAGGAGAAGAAGACCCCTGTGACCTTGTTGAGCAGATAATGTAATGTGTCTGACAAAGATGAACCTCTCCTGGAAGACATTGCCGAGATACTTAATGCTGTCGCGGGTAGTGATGGCCTGACTTCTAATGGCAAGAGTGGGTTCGTATGCCCGAGAATGGGGGTACAAGTTCCGCCTCTTGCCCTTGAAGATCATGCCTTCGCATTTGTCAATATTAAGTTTCAGCCTCCATCTATCAAAATAGACAGAGAGGTCTTTCAGGTAGTGGTTCACCCTGGCATCCACAACCGCAGCGTCTGGTCTCGATGCCGCAATGAGAATGTCATCGGCATAAGCAAGGAGCAGATCGCTACCGGGTGGTTCCGGAATGTCAGACACAAAGATGTTGTACAAAATCGGGCCCAGGAGTGACCCCTGGGGGACCCCGGTTCGCACGTCTCTACTGCTAGACAAAGTGTCGCCTACTCGGATGCTGAAGTTTCTGCCATCAAGGAAATCTCTGACCAACCCGCAGAGATTTGTGTCAAAGCCCAGGATCCTCATCTTATATATGATAGCATCATGCCAGACGCTATCAAACGCCCTTCAGAAATCAAGGCCCACGACAAGCGTGACGTGTCGCCGGTTGAGCCCCCTAGAAACGTGGTCCCTGAAACAGTCTGGGCATGGGAGGTGGAGAGACCCCGCCTTGCAGGTGCCACTGTTGCTCAAAATCGGGATAACCTGCAATTTGAGAAACGCATAGTAGGCAGAACATTTGATATTGAATTGGCGAATACCTTAAAAGGCAGCAGCGGTATTTTTGGATTCAATGGACGTGAGCTATAAAGTAACTATGAATGATGACGGCGATACGGACTAATCATGGGTGAATCTGGTCATTCAAAAATTTTTGCGAAATTTGGTGGACATCCTAAGGCCCCGGCTCGAATGGAAGATAATCTGAAGGATGTACAAAAAAAAAAAACAGCTGGAGTTCGGACGGTGAACAATGATCATAGGAGAGTTTCCACATCAGTCGGACTTAAGAAAGTCTAAACGAAACTATTTTCCGTTTACAAGACGAAAATAGCGAGCTGCGCAAGTCACTTCAGGATTATTTGCCATGGAAGTAGCGAATAGTGTCACGATGTGACAAATAAGAACACAAAGATAGGCGGGGTAACCGAAAACCCTGTCACTGTGAAGAAGGATGTGCCGTTGAAGACTACTATTCCGGAGCGGCAAACGGAACAAAAGATGTCGATTTCCTTGGCGGCCAAGGCGAACGGAAAGAAAATCATATCTACAGGGGATACTGAAAAACTCACACCTTCGAAGAGTTAGCCTAATGCTGCACTGGGCAAGAAGACTGGAGTTGTTCCGAAGCTCAACTCCACAAAGGCGAGAGGTGCGACTGAATCTCAAGCTGCCGAGAACTCCAGTGAGGGAAGACGAGATGCTAGTGATGGAAAGATGCCTGCCATTACTGTGTAAAACGATAATGTTAAGAAGATAAGGGGGCTTGATGGTTACAGACTACAGACTACAGACTATCAGTAGTCGGTCTATATTTGGATATAGTAGCCATACATCACCCGATCTGGCGTCTTGAGCCCATAAAACGAGATTTTTTTATACGATATCGCTGAAATTTGGCACAACGATTGTGTGAGGCCCCTCGGCGTTCGTACTGAATATGGAACAGATCGGACTATACGCAGATATAGCTGCCTTATATGCCGATCTCTTTCAGTTCTTAAAGTCGTGGCCCCATAAAAGGCGCATTTATTGTCCGATGTCGCCGAAATTTGGGACAGTGAGTTGTGTTAGGCCCTTCGACATCTTTCTGCAATTCGGCTCAGATCGTTCCAGATTTGGATATAGCTGCCATATAGACCGATCTCTCGATTTAAGGTTTTGAATCCATTAAAGGCGCATTTATTGTTCGATTTTGTCGAAATTTGATACAGTGAGTTGTGTTAGGCCCTTCTTCATCTTTTCATAATTTGACCCAGATCCGTTAAGATTTGAATATAGCTGCCATATAGATCGATCTTTCGATTTACAGTTTTGGGCCCATAAAAGGAGCATTTGTAATCCGGTGTTGCCGAAATTTGGGACAGTGAGTTGCGTTAGGCCCTTGGACGTCTTCCTGTAATTCGGCTCAGATCGGTCCAGATTTGGATATAGCTCCTATATAGAGCGATTTAAGATCTTGGCCCATAAAAGATTTCATCGAAATTTGGGGTAGTGATTTGTGTTTGGCCCCTCTTCATCTTTTTACAATTTGGGGCAGATCGGATCAGATTTGGATATAGCTGCCATATAAACCGATCTCTCGTTTTAAAGTCGTGGCCCCATAAAAAGCGCATTTATTGTCCGATTTAAGGTCTTGTGCCCATAAAATACGCATTTATTGTCCGATTTCGCCAAAATTTTGGACAGTGAGTTGTGCTGGGTCTTTCGACATCCTACTTCAATTTGGCCCAGATCGGTTCAGATTTTGATATAGCTGCCATATAGACCGATCTCTCGATTCATGGTTTTGGGCCTACAAAAGGCGCATTTAGTATCCGATTTTGCTGAAATTCGGGACAGTGGGTTGTGTTGGGCCCTTCGACTTTTTTCTTCAATTTGGCCCAGATCGGTTCAGATTTGAATGTATCTGCAATATAGACCAATCTCTCGAATTATGGTCTTGGGCCTATAAAAGGCGCATTTATTTTCGATTTCGCCGAAATTTGGAACAATCATGTGAGTTAGGCCCTTCGACATTTTTCTTCAATTTGGCGCAGATCGGTTCAGATTTGAATATAGCTGCCATCGAGACCGATCTCTCGATTTAAGGTTTTGGGCCCTTAAAAGGCGCATTTATTGTCCGATTTTGCCAAAATTTTAAACAGTGCGTTGTGCTGGGTCTTTCAACATCCTTCTTCAATTTGGCTTAGATCTGCCTAGATTTTGATATAGCTGTCATATAGACCGATCTCTCGATTTAAGGTTTTTCCCCATAAAAGGCCCAGTTATAATCCGATTTCGCTGAAATTTGACACAGTGTCCCATGTTAGGTTTTTCGACATCCGTGCCGTTTATGCTTCAGATTAGTCTTTAATTGGATATAGCTATCGAAAAGGACAATATTTAGTTTTACATAATTGAACAATGTACTAGACCACTCAATGTCCGTGTCAATTGGACCATATAGCTGCTATACAACAAATTTTGCCCATTAACATTCCACTAAGGAACAGGGGCAAACTTCTTACATATCAATGAGTGAAGTTCGATTCAAGTTAAAGCTCAATAATAAGGGTCCTACTTGTTATAGCCGAGTCCTAACGGCGTGCCGCAGTGCAACACCTCTTTGGAGAGAAGTTTTACATGGCATAGTACCTCACAAATGTTGCCAGCATTAGGAGGGGAAAACCACCGCTGACTATTTTTATACCCTCGTCATTATGTTTGTAACTCCTCGAAATATTCGTCTAAGACCCCTTAAAGTATATATATTCTTGATCGTCATGACATTTTAAGTCGAACTAGCCATGTCTGTTCGTCTGTCCGTCCGTCCGTCTGTCTGTCGAAAGCACGCTAACTTTCGAAGAAGTTGAGCTAGCCGTTTGAAATTTTGCACAAGTACTTCTTATTAGTGTAGTGTACTTCTATATAGTGTAGTGTAGCTGCCCTATAAACCGATCTGGGTTCTTGACTTCTTGTGCCGCTAGAGGGCACAATTTTTATCCGATTTGGCTGAAATTTTCTTTGAGGTGTTTTATTATGACTTCCAACAACTGTGTAAAGAATAGTTCAAATCGGTCCATAACCTGATATAGCTGCCATATAAACCGATCTGGGCTCTTGACTTCTTGAGCCTCTACAGGGAGCAATTCCTATCCGATTTGGCTGAAATTTTGCACGACGTGTTTTGTTACGACTTTCAACACCTGTATTAAGAATGGTTTAAATCGATCCATAACCTGATATAGCTGCCATATAAACCGATATGGGGTCTTGACTTCTTGAACCGCTGGAGGGCAAAATTTTTATCCGATTTGGCTACAATTTTCCGTGAGATGTTTTATTATGACTTCCAATAACTGCGCTAAGTATGGTTTAAATCGGTCCATAACCTGATATAGCTGCCATATAAGCCGATCTGGGGTCTTGACTTCTTGAGCCACTAGCGGCCGCAACTATTATCCGATTTAGCTGAAAGTTTACATGTGGTGTTTTGTTATGCCATTCAACAACTGTGTATGGTTTAAATCGGTATGTAACCTGATATAGCTGCCTTATAAACTGATATGGAGTCTTGACTTCTTGAGCCTCTAAAAGGCGCAAGTATTAACCGATTTGGCTGAACTTTTGTACAACGGCTTCTCCCATGACCTTTAACATA
Source organism: Stomoxys calcitrans (assembly GCF_963082655.1). Classification (NCBI taxonomy): domain Eukaryota; kingdom Metazoa; phylum Arthropoda; class Insecta; order Diptera; family Muscidae; genus Stomoxys; species Stomoxys calcitrans. The sequence continues at coordinate 132,393,329 of NC_081556.1, read as the reverse complement.
CGTGTCGAATATGGCATGAATCGGTTTATAGCCTAATACAGCTCCCCTATAAACGGGTCTCCTCATTTACTTCTTAAGCCCCTTAATTGCGCAATTCTTACTAGATTTGGCTGAAATTTTACACAATGACTTCTGCTATGCCAATAAAGAGATACCAGGGAAAGAGCTCAACAAATGCGATCCATGGTGGAGGGTATATAAGATTTGGCCCGGCCCGGCACGCTTTTATATGTTTTTGATGGTCTCGCCAGGATTCGAGCCCAGGCGTTCAGCGTCATAGGCGGACGTGCTAACTTCTGCGCTGCGGTGGCCTCCTAAATCTAAATAAGATCCGTGAAATGTTCTTGGTGATTCTGAAAAGGCGTATCTTAACACCACAGAAAAAAATCCTAACTCAAAAATTCGATAATGACGTATAGACCAAGATGCCATTACGCTGACGATATGTAAGGAAGCTATTAGGTTGCCCAAAAAGTAATTGCGGATTTTTTAAAAGAAAGTAAATGCATTTTTAATAAAACTTAGAATGAACTTTAATCAAATATACTTTTTTTACACTTTTTTTCTAAAGCAAGCTAAAAGTAACAGCTGATAACTGACAGAAGAAAGAATGCAATTACAGAGTCACAAGCTGTGAAAAAATTTGTCAACGCCGACTATATGAAAAATCCGCAATTACTTTTTGGGCAACCCAATATATCTAAGTCTGAACAGATTTCTATTGCATTTGGTAGATATGACAAAGTTACTACAGAATCAAATCTGCTAGTTTTGTGAGAATCCCTTCCCAATGTATCACATTATTCCAATATGAATTCTAATCGGGAGAAAACATTTCTATAATTTGGCATAAGTTTTCTCCGGTACACCCCAATGTAGATCCTTTTGCTTTTGTCTACTTTTGAGGACATTTGTTATCATGTGTGTGTGTGTTTGTATATCTCAACTATTACAGAACAAACACTACGTAAGCATTAGTTATTTATGAATTTTATGTTAACATTAATTTTCAATTTCTCATACCTTTTGTAGCCACGATGGCAAGGATATCCGACTCAAAGCATATTCATTCCAAACACGTTTTTGTGGTGTGGTGTAGATGAGTATTAAGAAATTTAAAAATTTTCAGCTACAGGAGAAAGTGGCTTCAAATTGTGGTAATTGAAAAGAGAAGAAAAAAAAAAAAACTCCAAAGCGAGGGGTACATTTGATAATGGTTGGAGATTTGCTACGTGCCTTTTCAGTTTTTTTTTTTTTTTTACTTTCAATGAACTTTTAGCCCCATCAGCCATTTTATAGTTGGAAATGTGCGTCTGAGTATTAAAGTCTAAAAACCACATGCAATTTTTGAATGAAATGCTCAATTATTTACAAAATCTCAGACGGTGAAAGTAGTTGAGTTAATAGGTCTTTCACATAAATGGTAATACCAGGACAATGGGGATATGTTAAGGCTTATTCTTGGAGGGATCCTAAGCAGATTCTTACATTGGGTTAGTTTGGCTGAAAAAGATTAGAGTTGTTCATGAACAAGGGAATTTGGCAATAGGAATATTTTTGTACACTGAACAAAGCTGATAGTTTTGAGTACAGTCTAATCTTTTTTGCATTTATTTTTATAGAAACATATTTTTACTAATCTTAAACATATGTTCAGAGTCAAATATGGTATAAACATTAAAATTATTGCTGAAATAAAAAATATGAAATAAACATCCAAGTTGTAGAATTCCACAGTGGACAAATTTTGTCCCAAATTACGTAAATGTGCGGCTCCTTTATGTCTCAAAACATACTCCATCCAATAGGTGGCTCTCTCCAAGGGTGTGTTCTGCTGATCGCGAAATTGCAAGGATTTTAATTTTGCTTCTCGGCTATAGTGTTCGGAGAAGAGAAGTTCCCACAAAGCCTTATGTAGTGTCTGGTTATTGAAATGTGCCTGTCTTAGGGTAAGGCCATGACTCATCTTTCCAATGAAATCAAAATAATCCTCAGGATTGCCACGGACATTGGGTATGCCAAGCACTGGGACGCCATAGTAAATACTCTCGATGACTTTGTGATAGCCTCCATGGCAGATCAGCAAATGCACCAATGGATGCGAGAGAATGGCATGATGGGAGATATTTGTGCGAAATTGAACATTTGAGGGTATTACCAAAGACTGTGAAGGCATAGTTTTGGAATTCCATAAAACCAGATGTTGAAGACCTTGAAATTGTTTCAAAATCATTTGCATTACGGGATCAGGCAACATTTTATCAATGGCCACATAAATTACTCCCTGCTTGCTGCTATTAAGCATTTCGTTGATATCTGCAGCCAGTGGTTTAGGTGTTTCTGGAATATGCAGTCCCGCCACCTCAACCATATTTGGCACATACGGCCTAGGAGTACCAATGACAAAGTGATCGTTTAGTAAAACCAATGAAAAATTATTTTTTATTATTTTTTATATCATCTAAAGTTGCAGTGGCATTTGGAAAGTAGCGCTCATAGATTTCCTTGTGTACTGCTATATATTCATAATAGTAATGCAGTCGTTCCAAGGCATACAGGGCCACATTTAAACATCTCATCCAGAGATTGATATTTTGTGAATACCATCGGTTAATGGAGGCATACGATTGAGGCGTAATATTACCCACCAATTCATCGGTTCGACTTGTTGTGCCTATGGTGGAGAGACCAACTATGGGTGCTTTAAAATGTTGAGCGAAGCCAAACAATGACTCCGAAAAGATCACATCAATAAATATGAGATCAAAAGCTTCGTTGCGCATTAAATTTTGTACTGACTCATGTCCGAGAATATTTTCACATATTTTAAATCCAATGCTGTAAAGTTTTCCACGCACATTGAAATGGTCTATGTCAAGGGGATCGATTATGGTGTTTAGAAGCTCTGTAAGAGAGAGAGAGAGAGAGAAATTGCATGCAAAAATTAGAGTAATAAACACGTAAAAGCGTGCTAAGTTCAGCCGGGCCGAATGTTGGGAACCAACCACCATGGATTCTGCTGAACATTTAATTTTTGAAGGGCATATTTTTATTCTACATACCAAAGCTTCTAGGAACCTAACAAGGATAATCGAGAGACTGGTTTATATGGGAGCTATTTATATTAGGATATAGACCGATTTGAACCGTACTAAGTACAGTTATTGTACTTAGTACGGTTCAAATCCACGATTCCTGCACTGGTAATCCAAGCACGCTACCAACTCGGTTACCGGGCGCCCTTGATTCCATAAATTATAGCTACGTTGTTGTTGATTCGGTACGTACAACCGGTTGCCATGGGATTGATACTTATGTTCGTTGGCCATGGTATTGATTTTCAGATACAGGAGCCCTAATTTTGGGTCATTATCATTGGAGATAAGAATCACATCAAGCTCGTCTGCTAATACCGCACGGGATAACTATAAGCAGCACACAGGATGGAACGAAAAGTTCAGCTGGGAGCTACAACCCCCCCCCCCCCCCCACACAAGTTGCGCATAGTGGAATGCTTGGTATAAGGGGAGGTTGCAACTGCATCTCAGTCTCAGTGAGAGCCACTCATCGAGAGGCCGCCTGCACCAACTCTTGCTCAAAAACTGAGTGCCTATGATACTCGATATGAAAAGGCGCATTATTGCCGCCTTAAATAACCAATGGCCATAACGTTTCCTCGGCGATTGCTCCTGTGGACCGGATCAAGATCGGTCAGCTATGTGAGCTTGTTGATTATCGCTACCTCCATATACCAACGTGGCTATAACAATACCTACCGCTGGCTGCGCCGGGAAAAAGGATCCCCTCGGTACGCTCTCGAATGTGACACAACCAGTTAAGTTTCTTGTCCGAGATCACTCCTAAAATTGGTTGATCTTCGTCTTCCTCGTGAACAGGCAGATTTCATTCTTCTCTGAGTTTAAATTGAGACCATTTAGTTTAGCTCAATCGTATGCTATCTTTAAGATCCTTTCGGCTATTCCACATAGCTGATTCGGATCCCTACCCTCATTGGCATAGCAGATCAGTCAAATCCCTCCTCAGTCAGCATCCATTACCTCAGCCCTCTAAACTGCTCCTTAATGTGACACTTCCAATTTAGTTATCTGTCTTAGATCACACCTAAATAGTTGACCTCGTCCGATATCGAATTCGTTTGTTTGTGGAAACGTGTTGCGTCAAATTGGCCCACCTTCGTCTTCCTTGTAAACAGGCACATTTCAGTATTTTCTGGGTTAACATTGAACATTACATTGAGTATCAGTTATCATACATTAAGGAACAGCCATCAAGTTTAAGCTCAATAATAAGGGACTATCTTTTTGGAGCCTAGTCCGAACGGTGGAAGACTAATCGGTAGATTGGTTTGTATATGTGCTGTATCAGTTTATTGGCCGATTTGCGCCGACAAAAACCCTTGGAAGCCAAAAATGTTATCCAATTTTGCACTACTATGACTTTCAACATCCGTGGTAGGTTTGGTTCAAATCGGTCTTTAACAATATATAGCTCCCATATAAACCGATCACTTGATTAGTCTTCTACTGCCCCAGTTAGCTTAAGTTTTTGGTTTTTTAGCTTTGCAAAATTTAATGAAATTCTTTATCGTAAACTTACCATTGTACAAAATTTCATTCTCTGTTATGACGATATTGCGTAAATTTGGTATCGATTGCTCTGGAGAAAAATAAGTTATCGTTGTAACATAATGACCACGTTGTACCAATCTTTTGAGTAAAGATTCAACAAACGAATACTGTGTGGGGTTTTCAAAGCCAAAAATCGCTAGAATTCTTTCAGCATATGCGACATGATTTAGTGCAGACATAAGCACAATCCATCGAATTTCATTGAAGCGCATTGTTGTGCCTAATTTTTATAAAATTCTGACGGCGAAACCAATCTAATAAGTTTAACAGTTTTCCATATACTAACTAATCTAGCTAGAGATAAAATGCTTGGGGCCTTTGGTTTCAGTTTTATTTTTATACCCAACACCACCACTGTGGTACAGGGTATTATAAGTTAATGAATTTGTTTGTAACGCTCAGAAGGAAGAGTGGTAAACCTATTGATAATTATACCTATTGACTCAGAATCACTTACCTAGAAGGAAGAGAGATAGAGCCATTGTTAGATATACCGATTGACTCAGAATCACTTTCTGATTCGATTTAGCTGTATCTGTCTGTCTGTCTCTCCGTCTGTCCATGTTAGTTTGTGTACAAAGTACAATTCGTAATTTTCATCCGATCATTTCCAAATTTGGCACATGCATTTTTATGCCCTAGAGACCAGCATATTGTATTTGGAAGTAATCGGTTCAGATTTGTATATAGCTCCCATATTTTTGTTCATCGATTTCGATTAATATTGCATTGTTATCGTCATTTGTGAACCGAATGTCACGAAAATTGACTCAAAAGATTCCCTCATAAGCTCTGATATTCTTAGCGAATTTGATAGAAGTCGGTTCAGATTTAGATACAGCTCGCATATATATTTTCATTAAATTTTTAGTAATACTGCAATAATTTGGTCATTTTTAAATGATCCTCACAAAATTGCCTGATTTTCACTCCTAAAGCCTTTGCAAGCGCATTTATCACCCGATCTTCTGGAAACTTTGCACTACACCTTTTTCTGCGGCAACTACAAAACGTATGAGTTTTGGTCGAAATTGGTTTAGATTTGGGTTTATCTCCCATATATTTTTTTTCCGATTTGGACTAGTTTTGCAATAATGTGGCCATTTGTTAACAGATCCATACGAAATTTAGCACAAAAGATTTCCTTATGATCCCCATTTTGGTGTTGAATTTCAAAGAAATTGGTTCATATTAAGACATAATTCGCGTATATATTTTCATTAAATTTTTAGTAATACTGCAATAATTTGGTCATTTTTAAGCGATCCTCCAAAATTTTACTCAAGGGAATTTTTGGGTTCTTTGCTAATGCATTTATCAACCGATCTTCTCAAAATTTTGCATAATGATTTCGTCTATGAGTCCCTTGATAGGTACAGATTTTGGTCGATATTCGAAGAGGATCAAACGACATATATATTCGTGGAGCTTTTATCTAACTTGAAAAAATCATGATTGGTTGTATCTACCGGCCAAATAATACAATAGATTTGAATCAAATTCATAATGTCTTAGAGACCATAACATTGGGATATAATGATGTTGTTATAGCTGGGGACTTCAAATCCAATATTCTTATAGATTCCAAATTGACGGACAATATGTTAGCACTGAGTCTCTGCCCTACCAATTCTAGAAACCCCACTCATTTTTCGTCAACTGTAAATACCCTTTTGGATATTTTCTTTGTGAATAATACTTCTAATATTTCGTTCTATGACCAAATTTTTGCTCCTTGTTACTTAAGACATGATTTGATTTATCTGGCTTACAATTTCACTGTGTCGAAGACAATGGAGAAGTTTTCGTAGCGTGAAAAATGTTGACTATTCTGCCTTAGATGAAATGATTCAGGAAGTCTACTGTAATGGGATATATGATCTTATATCTATCTATGAGAAATGAATCTATGATGCCAAAGTCCCCATTCGGGCTGAGATGAAGAAATCGGATTCTAAGCCTTGATTTAGTTCCACTATTAGGAATTTTATTTGTAACAGGGACCTAGCCTACTTCAGGTGGAAATGTTTTAAAACGCCAGAACTTCATGAGGATTTCCGAACGGCAAGAAATAAAGTTAATGCACTCATTAGTGATGCAAAATTACGATATTATTCATTCAAATATTATTCGGCATTAGACATGAAAGGCAAGTGGAGGGTTATAAACGATTCTATGCCTTGGTTTAGTTCCATTATTAGGAATTTTATTCGTAGCAGGGACATACCCTACTCCACGATATCGGGATTGCAATATCCAAGGCAATTTTCAATTACCATGACGATATAAGGGAATTGAATGAAACTTTTGTTAATATTCCCACCTTAGATATAGACTCGATGTTTTACCAGGACACTAACAGGCTTTCGAAAAGCACAAATGTTGATTGCAGTTTTGAGTTTAGATGTGTATCGCATGACGAAGTTTTACATAGTCTTAGATCAGTCAAGTCAAATGCTACTGGTCTTGATAACATTGATCCAAGATTCATTAGAATATTAATTCCTTACCTTCTACCTTTTTTTACTCATCTCCTTAATTCAATTCCAATCTCCAGTGCATATCTGACTATTTGGAAAAGATCAAAGAAAATCCCAATCCCTGAATGAATAATGATTTCCATCTATATTATTTTACTTCTCGAAAGTTTTCTAGAAGATTTTGCATAAACAAATGTCCGAATATCTCCATCATGAATCTTTGTTGTCCGATAGACAATCCGGGTTTCGTGTCCATTATAGTTGCTTTAGTGCATTAGTTGAAGTTTCGGAATCAATTAGTAGCAAAATTGAAGATGGGAATGTTACTTTTCTCGTCCTACTAGATCATTCACAGGCTTTTGACTCGGTTGATCATCATAACATATATATGAAGTTCAGAAGATTTTTCAATTCCATCTTAATAATCGGCAACAGTCAGTGTACGTAGGTAATTCAGTATTAGAATCAATTCTAATGCCCAAGGGAGTTGCACAAGGCTCAATAATTGGTGCGCTCCTTTTTTCGCTCTACGCAAACGTTCTTCCTACCCAGCTGGTTAATAGCCAAATTCTTATGTATGCTGATGACGTTCAATTCCTTAGCGGCTCTGTTAATAATATTAGTGAATGCATTGCAAAACCCAACGAAGACCTGTCCTGTGTCTGTAAGTGGGCTACAGCAAATGGTTTATTTCTGAACCCCCAAAAATTGAAAGTGATTGTTTTTCACAAAAATAGAAAATTTAGAAGAATTTAGGTGTGATTTTTAACAGTTCTTTAACTTGGTCAAATCCTATAAATCCTGTCGCCGGGCAGACATATGCAAAGCTGCGTGCACTGTGGATAACACACTCTTATACACCAATCGAAATACAAATTCTGTTAGCAAAGACATATCTAATTCCTAGTCTGACTCATGACGACGAAAATTAAATGTAGTATTCAACATCACATGAGTTACATCACAACCGTAAAAAACCTCGCAAGAGTATAATAGTTTTGGCAGAATAAATGACCTAGCCATTCTTATTGGCAAAGGGTATATTGTCGACTCATACATAAGTTTCGTAAAACGCCGTAGGTCCTGCCCACTGTCGTACTGACAGGTTTTTTGCAGACGAAACAACCTCAATTGGGGCTCCAGCAATTGTCACATCAAGATTGGGCGGCATTGTCACCCGATTCCTACCAATCACAGGGCACTTTGACTTTGTTGGATTTAAAAGTAGTCCGTTGGCGTTTGCCCATGTGTTAATCCTATCCAAGTCACTATTAAGGCGAAGTACGTCATCAATCAGGCTCTCCGGCGGTATATTTTCGACTCATATATAAGTTTCGTAAAACGCCGTAGGTCTTGCCCACTGTCGTACTGACAGGCTTTTTGCAGATGAAACAATCTCGATTGGGACTCCAGCAATTGCCACATCAAGATTGGGCGGCATTGTCACCCGATTCCTACCAATCACAATACACTATGACTTTGTTGGATTTAAAAGTAGTCCGTTGGCGTTTGCCCATGTGTTTATCCTATCCAGGTCACTATTAAGGCGAAGTACGTCATAGATCAGGCTCTCCGGCGAAAAGCTCATATACAGTTATAAATACCACAGTTGCGTAACAGTCCAGGAAGGTCATTGATATATAAGGAAGAGTGCGGGCAATACAGACCCATGTGACCCACCTCTTGAGACTGAAAGACAACTAGAACACCGGCTATCAACACATACCGATTGTCTTCTATTCGAAAGATAGGAATATATAAAACCCGTTGTTCTTTCAGAAAATTGAAATAAATATTTCAGTTTAAGGCAAAGTATTTTGAGATCAACGGAATCAAATGCCTTCGAATGATCTAAAAGAACTTGTAACTTTATCACTGTCAATATCACTCCTTACATCTTCAACTATTTTCAAAATTGCAGTAGTGCAACTGTGCTTTGGCCGGAAACCAGATTGAAAATCTGTTAGCAGCGAATTACTCGCAATATATCCTGATATTTTCCGGTTGACTAGAGTCTCAAATATCTTAGAGCTGTATGGAAGTATTGCTATTGGCCTAAATTCCTGGCTATTCTTTGGGGACTTGGTATTCTATTGGGACTTGGTATCATTGGCCGTTTCCAAGACTGTGGATAGCAACTCCTTAAAATAATATTGTTTAAAAAGATGGCACATATACGGAAGAATAAAGGGTAGAATTTTCTTAAAAAATCTCGGGTCAATACCATCAGAATCAATGGCATTAGATTTAATCGATTCAACAGCCCTAACGATATCGCTTTGTTCAAAACGCTCAAGATCAAAACGTAGGTCTGGTGAGGTGTTGTCACTACTATGGTTAACGTTACTATATTCACTGTTGTAGAAATGTACGTTTGGCTCAGGAAAAGATATTTTCAAGAAACTCCTATTAATCTCATTTCAATTAACATCACTACCAATTGATGCATTATCACTTCATACTCCAATTGACTTAATATGTCCCCATGTATCTTTCGTGTTCAATGCATCTTGAAATTTAAGACCAAAATAAGCTATTTTCTTCGTCTTTGTAGAAGAAGTGGTCTGATTCCTCGCACGCTTGTAATCATTAAAGAGTTCAGGTGTTCTAAAACGCTTCCATCGAGATTGTGCGTATCTCTTTTACGTATCAATACTTTAATATCATTATCAAACCAGTGATTTCCATTCGAAAAAACAGTTCGGGTCTTCATCGGAACACATTTGTCGAAAATCTGACTCACATTACTTTGAAGAACTGCAGTCTGTTCATCCCTTTATGGCTGTAGCTTCGATAATCCTAGAACTAGATCTCTACTATTCTTACACAAAGTCATTTGGAAGCAAATACCGAAATAACTCTATGACAAATTAATATTTGCCCGATCTAGAAGGTGTAGGAAATTTGTCCCTTTTAGAAGAAGGAGCTTAGTATCTGAATGTAGTTTAATATGAGTACCGTACGTCTTTGGTATACTCTTCCTCACAATATCCAAAACATCTGCATTTTCTAACCTATTCTAAAGTTTATTTTAACTATTTCATAAAATTCTAAAGTTTATTTTAATTATTTTCCATAATGATATTTGAAAATGTTTATTCCTTTAAAACTTGTTTTATTATTTCTTAAGAAGGATATATGACTGTTTTTATAAGCATGCACAATAACTATAAGATTTAATCTTGTTGTATAGCTATTTACAATATTTTATAAATAAATAATCTACACTTAAACGTTATGCAAATATTTGTTTCGAGGATATAGCCTGCATAGCCAATGTGGTATAAGGTATCAAAAAGTCGGTTTCGCCCAACTCTAGCACGTTCCTATCAATGTTATCAATTTCTCATGTGCAAACTGATAAGTGTGTATACAAAAATTAGTTAATTTCATTATTTGGTTGTCAAACAATAAATCTCCATATCGATAATGGTTTGTTTACAAACAAAAATTGTATGGTGATATGCATAGCAAAGACTCTTCGCGCTTTTCTTCACTTTGGGAAAGGTCGTTAAATGAACAACTTTTTGCTTAATCTTAGTTCCTTATAGCATATTTCTTCAATTATTTTTCAGTTTGTTCTTAAAATCAAGGCCTTGCTTAAACATTTTTACCAATCTCTTACAGAAAATCAAAATTAAATATGAAATAAGCATTACAGTAAATGCCAAAATAGAGAAGTACAAAAAAACATCCAAGTTGTAAAATTCCAACAATGACAGATTTTGTCCAAGATTACGTAAATGTCCAGCACCATTATGCCTCAGAACATATTCAATCCAATAGATGGCTCTCTCCAAAGGAGTATTCTGCTGATCGCGAAATTGTAAGGATTTAAATTTTGCTTCGCGGCGATAATGATCAGAGAAGAGAAGATCCAACAAAGCCTTTTGTAGTGTTTGGTCATTGAAATGTGACTGTCTCAAGGAAATGCCATGGCTCATTTTTCCAATGAAATCAAAATAGTCCTCAGGATGGCCCCTAGCATTGGGTATGCCTAGCACTGGTACACCATAATGAATGCTGTCAATGATATGGTGATAGCCGCCATGACAGATTATCAAGTTGACCAGCGGATGAGAAAGAATGGCGTGGTGTGAGAGATTTGTGTGAAATTGAACATTTGAGGGTTTTCCCAAAAACGTTGAAGGCTTAGTTTTTGAATTCCATACAACCAATTGTTGAAGGCCTTGAAATTGTTGCAATAGCATTTGCATTATATGATCAGGCAATATATCATCAATGGCCACATAAATCACTCCCTGCTGGGAGCTATCAAGAATTTGTTTGACATCTTCGGAAAGTGTTTCAGGTTCATCAGGTATATGCAATCCCGCCACCTCAATCATATTGGGAACATAAGGTCTAGGTGTACTTATTACAAAATGATCATTTCTTAAAACCAAAGCAAAATTCTTCCTCATATCATCTAAGCTGCGAGTGACATTGGGAAAATAGCGAACGTAGATTTCCTTATGAACCACTAAATATTTGTAATGGTAATGCAGCCATTTCAAAGCCGACAGTGCAACATTTAAACATCTCGTCCAGAAGTGCATATTCTGCAAATGCGAATAGTTAAAGGAGACATAAGACAATGGCGTGATATTCCCCACAAATGCATCGGTTTTTTGTGTTGTTCCCAACGTGGAGAAGCCAACAATGGGAGCTTGAAAATGCTCGGCTAAGCCAAATAATGATTCCGAGAAGATCAAATCAAGGAATAACAGGTCAAAAGAGTCATTTTGCATTATATCTTGTACCAGTTCATGTCCAAGGATGTTTTCGCACATCTTAAAACCAATACTGAAAAGACTTCCTTTCATATCGAAACGATCCTTGTTAATGGGTTCAGTAAGGGTCCTTAGAAGTTCTGTAACGAAAAAAAAAAAACGCATGGGAAAATGTTTATTTCGATTGGAGGAACTCAGAAACATGAAAGTGGTAAAAAATAGAGGTTAAATAACGCCCTCAAACCGCCAAATAGAATAATCAGGAAGAAAGAAGAAAAATTAGAAAGGAAGAGTATGAATCAAGGCAAGTTATGCTACACCAAAGGTCGACAGACCTGAAAGCCTCACGTCCTCAAAACCATGGAACGTACTGTAGATACCATAGCAAAGAGTAGGACATCCAGCGAACTGCTCAAATACACACAGCATGGCTATGTCAAGAGAAGGTCGGTGGAAACTGCTCTGCATGATGTTGTGCATAAAATAGAAGAATTCATCGATGCCAAAAAGTATTGGTCCAAAGACCAGTACCAGGATTAGTGACGGGATTAACCATATGCTAAGGAACTGGTGGATACATTGTGGGTCCCATGACATACATATAAGGGAGAAAGTAGCACATGACGGGGGACATTTTATCGCCACTACTAAATAACTCATTACGGATGCTGAATGAGGAGGATTTTGAACCGGTCTGCTACGCACGACGATTTCGATATCTGACAAGGTCAAATACTTAGGTGTGATCTTGGACAAGAAACTGAATTGGAAGTTTCACATTCAGGAGCATACTGAGAAGGCTCACAGATGTTGGGCACTATGTAGACGGGCCCGTAGGCTTGAAATCCAAAGACTGAGATCTATTTCCGACTGTCTGACCATTATACGGTCCTGCAGGAGGAGATGTGGGCGATCACGGAATGTGTGATATGGTATGATGTCGACATGAACTTGTCAAGTGCGAACTTCATTACGGACAGTATACTGGTCATCAGGGAAATAACAACCAGGACAGTAAGGTTAAGAACAGTCTTCGAGTGTAGGAATGAGGGCGACGAACGCGCATGTAGCAATGTGGAACACTCAAATGGTCAGTAGGGTGGTCAAAATTCAATGGGGAGATCCGGATATTGCCAACACGACGTTAATACTGAACGAAAGGGAAGCAATTTAGTTTTTGACAGGGACACATAGAATAACGAGCATACTTATGTAAAATACATTCGGAAAGTGATGAAGAGCTTGCCGGGAAGATGATGGGACGCTGCAGCATTTCCTATGTCATTACCTGGCTTTCACAGCTATCAGACACCGGCACTAAGATGGGGACACAAAATAAGGCATGAACCAACTTAGGGGCCCGATATGGAAAACAATAAGGGATTTTGTGAGAAGCACTTTACTTCGATTTTCTCTTTCGAGGTTACTTTTTAGTATTTATAGCTCACAACTACTAGCCGACTACTGGCTTATGTATGTCCATTGTGGCATGGGGCGGAATAATATCCGCACCCTCTTTCAACCTAACCCAACCCATTGCTAAATATGCCCATATTTAGCATCACGTCTTTGATAATACTACATTTTGCAGGGACTAGCCTCTTGACCAATTAGGTATAATAAAAATCTCACCTGTTTGAGAACAATTTGGAGATGTAGTGCTTATTGACATTTGTCTTAAATCTTTGGATGTCAAAGTGGGTGGGAAAAACATTAGCTGGAAGTCGATTCCACATACGAACGGTTCGGGCGAAATAAGAATTCTCTCTATAATGCATTGTGCGATCCGCTGGCCAATCAATTACAAACGGGTATGAGTTCGTGGAATGTCTAGTATCCCGGGCATATCTCCTTACATCAGGAATAAGAAGACGAATATCAGACGAACACACACCATGAAAGTACCGATAGAACAGCGCCAAACAACTCACATTGCGACGGTGATGACGGGATGTAATAGAGTTGGATATCCCATTGTCCCCAATAAACGCCATCGCCCTCCTCTGTACACGTCCAGTAGCTCCAGGGATGATTTTAAATCTCCAGCCCATACATGTGAGTTTTACTCCATTTTCGGACTAATGAAAGTGGTGTAGATGTTAAGAAGATCAGATGGAGTGAAGTAATTCTTACACCGTTTAAGGAAGCCTAAACACTTGAAAGCTTCTTTCGACACTTCGTATAGATGTTTAGCCCAACGAACATCACTTTGTATTTTCATGCCCAGAACATCAAGAGCTTCTGATTGCTCAACATCTACACCTTTAATAGACAAAGATGATCGTAATGGGTCAGCGAATCGTTTGTGTGACGCCAAGCTGCACTGAGTCTACGGTGCATTAAAATCTACTCGATTTATTAGGCTCCACTCAGAAATAGCCAGCAAATCCTGGCAGAGTGTATCGTCCATAACCCGCCTCTTGTGCTCAATCTCTCGAAGACTTAGCTTATGGTCGAATGAGAACGAATGACAGAGATTACTGTCATCCGCAAATGAATAGATCGGTAGATCGATGTCTAACCCAACAGATCGTTGATGAAAACTAGAAAAAGAGAAGGAGAAAGAACAGAGTCCTGGGGTACACCTGCGCTCAATTTGTGCTCATTGGATGGGAACCCATCTATATCGACTCGAATAATGCGATCTCTGAGAAAGCTCGAAATAAATCGAACGAAGCCAATACCCATACCAAATGCAACAAGCTTTGATAGTAGTGCACCGTGCCAGACTCTATCAAATGTCTTGGTGATATCCAGAGCCATCCACCTTACTCTCACCAAACTGGTGGATTGAGCGACTCCAAGTTTCCGACAGAAGTGCCATGAGGTCACCCGTAGAGCGATTTCTGCGGAACCCATACTGTTGGTCGCTAAGATGGCCATTAGACTCTAAATACCTCACAAGATGGTGATTAACCATGCTCTCCATGACCTTGGAGAGAACGGAGCATAGCGCAATTGGCCGATAATTCGCTGGGTTGTTTGCCTCACCCTTCTTGGGTATTGGCTGAACGTTCGCAGTCTTCCAACGCGACCGGAAGACGACCGCACGGTAGGCAAGATTGAAAAGGTTGCGTAAGACAAGTGTTGATATGGCATTCGGGCCCGGGGATTTATTTACGTCTAGATTTTCAAGATCCCCTTTTAACTCCACGAGTTCGAAAAAATATTCGGGGCATGACGCCAGATACATTTTCGATTGAGGGGAGTGGTTGATTGCTATCCGGCAGGGAAGAGTTCCCTACTTTTTTGGTTCTTATTTCTAAAAACTCTTTTGGAATCCCAATTTAGGTTGTTAATTTCAAAATCCGAATTAATCAATTAACAAACAAGGTAGCAAAATATACCAATTGCTGTACTAACCATCCAGCTTATAAGCAGGGTTGTCGAGCTTGGTTAATGTGGTAATTGTATCATAGATGCGAATTCACTATTAATACGATTCAAACTCGTTCAACATACGAAACAACGGCCCTTGAAGCCATCGCACCTAAAATGGTTGAAAAGTCTTCTAACCATAGGCGAAACGCGTCCCATTGTAGATGGTGTGTGTTGCTATCTTTGGCTTTCCTTTTCCATTTGCATCTCTGATCATCCAACTCGTCTCGAAATAGAAACAAACAAAAATTGTAAATTTTTTTAGAAAATTCCCCAGGGCCCCCCTTTCCCCCTGGCTACCATATAGACCGATCTCCCAATAAACGGTCTGAAGCCCATAAAAGCTTTTTTTGTTACTACCCGATTTCGCTCAAATTTGAAACAGTGAGAATTTTTAAGCCACCCGACATCCGACTTAAATATAGCACAGATCCGAATATATTTTAAGATTCTGGAACCCATAAAAGCTTTAATTAGTACCCGATTTCACTGAAATATGGATCAGTGAGTGATTTTAATCCTCCCGTCATCTGACCAAGATATTGTAAATATCGGACGATATATACAATTGAGTATGTTTAGCAGTTCCATAGTGGTAGCTATACAAAATATTGACTCTATCAAACTTGTTCATACATTCTTTTCATTGCTCACTTACCATTGTAAAGAATTTCATTTTCCGCAATGACAATATTGCGAAAATTTCCAGCAGTATCCTCTATAGGAAAATTAGTTATAGATGTAACATGATGACCACGTTGAACCAAACGCTTTAGTAGCGGTTCCACAAAAGCATACTGTATAGGGCCTTCAAAGGCAAATATTGCTAGAATGTGACCTGCATTTGCCACATAATTAAGTGAAAACACTAAAACAAGCCATTGAATTCCAATGAAACGCATTTCTTTCTTTCACTTCCTGAAAGTTGATCACATAACTTTTTTTTGAGCAGCAAATATATTCCGATATTTTCAAAAGTTTTCTTTCTACTAACTATGCGAGCAACTGATAAAATGCTTATAACCATTGGTTTTAGGGTTTGCTTTTATCAGTTTGTACTGAGTAAAATTGATAAGTTTGTTGTACAATTATTGTCTTTCACTTCATTTCGGGTGTTCGAACCATAATCTGAACAAACGATTGTGGTTTGTTTATAAACAAAATTGCAAGATGATAAGAATGTGGCATAAATCAGTATAACAGCAACATTGAAGGGTTTTTAGGAAATGAAACAAAAAGGTGAAATGTTATTTACATTGAACAAAGAATTCCTAGAAGAAGAAACCTTAATTATCTCATCCAGTCTTATTCTTTACATTACTTAAATTTCTCATAAACTCATTTGCATTTAAAAGTTCTTCCTTCATTCACTTATCAGTACTCCACAATTAGCAAATAATGATTACTACCAATTGATATCTTTAAGCTGATAAAGGGAATACTTTTTAACAAATACATAGCCATACATTCTTTCTATTAAACAGTATCATATTTGAGCCTATAGAATTTGGTTGAACTATTTGCATTGCAATCAACATTGGAAGATTGTTGAAAGTGTTTCGCATAGCTAAACCAAATGTATTTCGCCTCACTTTCTTTGGTTTTAATATCAGCTCAATTGTTGACGACCATCAATGCGGCACACATTTTGGGAATATTTGCATTTCCCGGCAAGGGACCATATTCTTTTGTTGAACCATTACTCAAAGAATTGGCCTTACGAGGTCATCATGTGACATCAATAACAAATTATCCCCAAAGCAAGCCTGTGAAGAATTTTCGCGATATAGTGATTGAGAAAAATCAACATTTGTTCGATGGTGAGTAAATGAGTAATAATTTACACTATTAGCAACGAAATATAGTTGTAAATGATTTTGAAGGCAACAACAATTTGAAATAGTAGAAGTTCTTCTGGGACAAATCTCCTACCAAAACTCGTTTTTTCTTAATGCATCCACATTGAAAACATCATATGTTACATCTTTACAGAGTTTAAAAACTTCTCCATGGAAACTATTGGCTCTAATCACTTTGAAACCCTTGGTACCTTTTACAATAAGGCCTATGAGATGTCTCATAATGTCTTTGCAAATGAAGCGGTTAGAAAGCTACGCCAAACAGAATCATTTGATTTAATAATAATGGATGTTCTATTCACCGAATCTTTTTATGGATTTGGCGAAGATTTCGGAGCACCCATGGTGGCCATATCGCCATGGGGCACAATGACATCCATCGATGAGCTGGTAGGCAATACAACACCATTGTCTTATATACCGAATATGATAATGCTGCGTCACTATAATCAAAATATGAATTTCTGGCGTAGAAGTTTAAATGTTGCCGTCTACATACTCGAACGGATTCATTACTATTACACTTACATGCCAATGCAGCGGAAGATATATGAGCAGCATTTTCCAAATGCCTCGAAAAGTATAACAGAAGCTCAAAAGAATTTTTCTTTGGTTTTGCTGAATGATCATTTTGTACTCACCACCCCACGACCTTATGTGCCAAATATGATTGAGGTGGCTGGCATGCATATACCCTCACAAGTAGAACCCCTGGCTGAGGATATTAAAAGGATGCTGCATGAGGCGCAGCAAGGTGTTATCTACATTACATTCAACTCATTTCTACCTCAATACATATTCCAAATGGTGCTCAATGTATTAGGGAATTTTGAGCAATTGGTTTTATGGAATTCCCAATACCATAACCTGCACACTTTGCAGATCCCCCCGAATGTTTATTTCTTCTCCAATGTGTCGCACCATTCTCTACTCTCTCTTCCCAATATTCATTTGCTTATAACTCATGGTGAATATCTTTGCATTGTGGAAAGTATTCATTACGGTATTCCTATTTTAAGTCTGCCACGCTTTGATGGCTTAAATGAGGACTATGTGAATAATGTAAAAAAAATTGGAAATGGAATATCCCTATCATGGGACCAGATGAGGGAGAGGACTCTCTCAAAAACCTTAAATGATTTGTTAGCAACGGATCGTTATCGCCGTGAAGCCAAATTGAAATCCAAGCAATTTCGAGATCAACAGAATCCCCCCTTGGAGAGAGCCATCTATTGGATCGAATATGTTTTGAGATTTCAAGGAGCACATCATCTGCGTAATCTAGGACAAAATTTAACCATATGGGAATTTTACAATTTGGATGTTTTGCTATGTTTGAGTTTAGCTGTAATAGTGTTTGTATTGTTGTCTTATATAAGTTTGAACTTAATGCTTAAGCTGATAATGAATGTGAAATGAATAAAAGCTTTGTCAACTATAAACAATTAAACATACATTAAAGTCGTCATTTAACTTAACTAAGTATAGACGACTGAGTCCAAAACTTCTCACTTGGGAAAACCTCCATCGATATCGAGTTATTCAAACGCTTTAAAAGCGCTGAAGATCTTAATTTGTGTTATATGTGGTGATGTATTTGTCATTTTTGTACCCTAAACCACTACTGTGGTACGGGATATTATAACTTAGTGCATTTGTTTGTATCACCCAAAAGGAAGAGAGATAGATACATTGAAAAGTATACCGATCGACCCAGAATCACTTTCTGATTCGATTTAACTATGTCCGTCCGTCGGTCTGTCCGTCTGTCCATGTTAATTTGTGTACAAACTACAGATCGCAATTTTCATCCGATCTTCTTCAAATTTGGTACAGGCATGTTTTTCGGCCTAGAGACAAAGCCTTTTGAAACTCGAAAAATCGGATCAGATTTAGATATAGTTCCCATATATATATGTTCGTCTGATTTGTACTAATAATGCAATAAAAGGTTCATTTGTTAACCGATTAACTCGAAATTTCGCAGGAAGGATTTTCCTATGACTATCGACATTATTAGAGAATTTCATAGAAATCGGTTCAAATTTAGATATAGCTCTAATATATATATATATATATATATATATAACCCGATTTTCACTCCTTCAGCCATTGCAGCGCATTTATTGACCAATCCTCCCAAAACTTCGTACAAAGCTTTCTTTGATGACTGTGACAGTATCTGTGAAGTTTGCTTCAAATCGGTTCGGATTTAGATATAGCTCCCATATATATGTTCGTCCGATTTGCAGTAAGGAGTTTCTAATGACTCTCGACATTACTGGTGAAGTTCATAGAAATCGGTTCAGATTTAGATATAGCTCTCCTATATACATAGCCCGATTTTCACTCCTAGAGCCATTTCAAGCGCATTTATTGACCAATCTTTCCAAAATGTTGTACAACACCTTTCTCGACGACTACCACAATATCTGAGAAGTTTGCTTGAAATCGGTTCGGATTTAGATGTAGCTCCCATATATATGTTCGTCCGATTTGCAGTAATAATGCAATAAAAAGTTCATTTGTGAACTGATTATCTCGAAAATTGGCAGAAAGGAGTTTCTAATGACTCTCGACATTATTGGTGAATTTCATAGAAATCGGTTCAGATTTAGATATAGCTCTCCTATATATCTATTGCCCGATTTTCACTCCTAGAGCCATTTCAAGCGCATTTATTGACCAATCTTCCCAAAACTTTGTAAAACGCCTTGCTCGGCGACTATCACATTATCTGAGAAGTTTGCTTGAAATCGGTTCGGATTTAGATATAGCTTCCATGTATATGTTCGTCCGATTTGCAGTAATAATGAAATAAAATGGTCAATTGTTAACCCATTCTCTCGAAATTCGGCAGGACGGATTTTCTTATGACTCTCGACATTATTAGTGAATTTCATAGAAATCGGTTCAGATTTAGATATAGCTCTCCTATATATCTATTGCCCGATTTTCACTCCTAGAGCCATTTCAAGCGCATTTATTGACCAATCTTTCCAAAATTTTGTACAACACCTTCCTCGACGACTACCACAATATCTGAGAAGTTTGCTCGAAATCGGTTCAGAATTCGATATAGCTAATATATATATGTTCATCAGATTTTGGGCAATTTGCAATGATGTTGTCATTTGTCAACCATAGTTATTGCAGTTTGAACATATTTGCTCGCCGAGGTCCATAAGGTTGGTTCAAAATTGGAAATAGCTTCCACGTTGTATTTATAGGGTAGGTGTAGGGTATTATACAGTCGGCACCGCCCGACTTTTGCCTTTCCTTGCTGGTTTATATTTAAGACCATACTCAACAGGGATAACAAGTTGTCCATAATGATATCGAATAGTTGTTTTTGGCACATCAGTATGTGGCAACATACCTCTCCTCTCGCCTCCTCTTCAAGCAAGCTCTTTCTGGTCCATAATATCGATCTCCGTGGGAACCTTATGTCGCCAATAACTCGCCTAGTCATATCGATTAACAAAGTGACTCTGTATCGAGTATCACTAGCACTCCGCTCGGCCTGTCACTGAGACTCTTCGCTCAATATCGCTGATTATCCGAGATTGCAATTGCTGCTATTTCGTATGCGAGGCATTCCACTATCCGAAACCTGTGGATACGACCGACAGCTCTCAGCTGAGCCTCTCGTTATGACGAGAAAACCACACAAATCGAAGCCGAGAGTTACAACCGTTTGATGCTCATAGTCATTCCGCGCCGGGATCGAATAATCCATTTACTCCTTTCTTGGTAAATTAGTTGTAGATTAGATAGATGTAGGTTATCTGGGATTGCAAATGATCCATATCGGTTCAGATTTAGTTATAGCTCCCATATAAACCGATCGCCCGATTTGATGATGACTTCCAAGAACTGTGCCAAATACGGTCCAAATTGGTCTATAACCTTATATTGCTCCCATATAAACCGATCTCCCGATTTCACTTCTGGAGAACATACCATCCGCAATTTTTGTCCGATTTGACAGATATTGACCATGTAGTGATTTGTTTTTCTCAGTAAGAATAGGATTAAATCTCTCCGAACCATTTAATACCAAATGAGTTTTCAGACAAGGAGACTGCCTATTGTGTGATCTCTTTAATATACTGCTGGAGAAGATTATACGAGATGCAGATGTGAATAGATATAGCACACTAATCGCGAGAGAACACATGCTACTCGCCTATGCCGACGACATCGACATCATAGGTCGGTCACCGGAAGTAGTAACTGCGGCCTTTGAAAGAATCGAAAGAGAGTCAGTGAAAATGGGTCTGGCAGTAAATGGAGATAAGACGAAATGGATGTTTTCAACTCCCGAAAAGCCTTGCACAACCGAGCAAATAAAGAACATGGAGAAAGTTGGGAGCCACAACTTTGAGACAATCAGTAACTTTATCTACCTCGACACCGCCGTAACCGAAACGAATGACACCAGTTTTGAGATAAAGCGAAGAATAATACTGTCAAACAGATGCTACTTTCGATTAAATAAGCAGTTTAGAAACAAAGCCACCTCTCGACAGACGAATATTATACTGTACTGATACTACCCGTGCTGTTATGTGCTTCTGAAGCATGGGTACTTGTGAAAGCAGATGAGGCAATACTTGGAGTATTTGAGAGAAAGATTCTTCGTAAAATATAAGGAACAGTTTGCGTTAATGAAGAATATAGGCGACGTATGAACCACGAACTGTATCAGCTGTAAGACGACGACAGCCCAGTTACATGCATCAAAATACAAACGGCTGCGTTGGCTATGTCATGCTGTCAGAATGGATGAAGAAGCTCCAGCAAAGAAGTCCTTTGAAGGCAAACACGGTGGTACACGCAAAGCGGGAAGACCAAAAGCCCAATGGAAAGATCAAGTGGTGGGAGACACCTCGAAACTTGGTGTCAGAGATCGAGGCGTTTGGAACGCAGAAGATCGAGGCGTTTGGAACGCTATTCTATGTTCGGCTTGTGGAACAAATATTCTGCCATAGCCAATTAAAGTAAAAGTAAAAGTGATTTGTTTTGGCTTTGAACAACTATGCTAAGTACGGTCCAAATCGGTCGTTAACCTGATATAGCTCCCATATAAACCAATATCCCAATTTGACTCCTTGAGTCCTCACAAACCAAATTTTTTGTCCGATTTGAAAGTTTGTTTCCAAAAACTAGGCCCAGCTGAACTTAACACGCTTTTACTTGTTTATACCCACCACCCAAGGATGGGGAGAGATTCGTTATGTTATTCAGTTTGTAACTCGTCGAAATACCCATTTCCGACCCTATCAAGTATATATATTCTTGATCGTCTTAAAAATCTAAGACGATCTACAACAGCTATGTCCATCCATCCGTCTGTTTGTTGAAATCACCCTACAGTCTTTAAAAATTGTGGTATTGAGCTGAAACTTTGCACAGATTCGTTTGTTGTCCATAGGCAGGTTGAGTTCGAAGATGGGCTATATCGGACTATATCTAGATAAAGCCACCATATATACCGATACGCTGATTTTAGGTCTTAGGCACATAAAAGACACATTTATTATCCGACTTTGCTGAAATTTGGGGCAGTGAGTTGTGTTAGACCACTCGACATCCTTCTTCTTTAATTTGGCCCCGATCGGACCTGATTTGGGTACAGCTGCCATATAGACCGATCTTTCATTTTAAGGTCTTGGGCCCATAAAAGGAGCATTTATTGTCGGATTTCGCCGAAATTCGGGACAGTAAGTTGCGTTATGTCCTTCGACGTCCGTCTTCATTTTGGCATAGATCTGTTCAGATTTGGGTATAGCTGCCATATAGTCTGATCTCTCGATTTTAAGTCTTAGCCGATTTCGATTTCGCTGGAATTTGACACCGTTATTCAATTTAAGCTTTTCGACATTCTTGTCGTATATGATGACTTTTATTGGGTTGCCCAAAAAGTAATTGCGGATTTTTCATATAGTCGGCGTTGACAAATTTTTTCACAGCTTGTGACTCCGTAATTGGATTCTTTCTTCTGTCAGTTATCAGCTGTCACTTTTAGCTTGCTTTAGAAAAAAAGTGTAAAAAAGTATATTTGATTAAAGTTCATTCTAAGTTTTATTAAAAATGCATTTACTTTCTTTTAAAAAATCAGCAAATACTTTTTGGGCAACCCAATACTTATTAGATCACAAAATGTCCGCGCCGAATTTGTTCCAAATCGGAACATATTTCGATAAAGCTGCTATGGGGGCATAAATTATGAATTTTTCACCCGATTATGACGTAAGGCGGTTTATATATATACCCGAGGTGTTGGGTATCCAAAGTTCGGCCCGACCGAACTTAATGCCATTTTAAAGCCTTCACCCACAGTTAGTTATTGCATTTGTTTGCAACGCTAAGAAGGAGAAGAGCTAGAACCATTGATAAGTATACCGATCGACTCAGAATCACATTCTGATTCGATTAAGCCATGTCCGAGTGTGAGTCCATGTTTAGTACGGGTCGTATTTATTGTCCAATTGCTACGGAATTTTGCACGTATAACTTTTTTACATCAAAGATGAACACTGTTGATTTTGGTAAAAATCGGTTCAGATTTAGATATAGCTTCCATATATATGTTTAGTCCAATTTGCACTTTAACGTCTGCAATAATTACAGTTTTCTACCGATCTATAATTGTAGGTCAGGTTAAGGGTATTACATAGTCGGCTCTGCCCGACTTTTGCCGTTTCTTACTGGTTACTTGTTTCACTTGTTTAAGGTTGGTCACACAACTCTTTTTTTTAAGCAAAAACATTCCGAAAATTTTAACTGTCTTCCCTCTGCCAACTATACAAGCAACTGATAAAATGTTTATGACCATTGATTTTAGTATAGACTTTTATCAATTTCTTGTTTGGAAACTGATAAGTAGGTTGTACATTTATTGGCTTTAACTTAATTTTGGGTTATCGAACCACAGCCTTAATAATTGCTTTTGATTTGTTTATAAACAAAATTGCATGGTGATGAGAATGTTGCATTAATTGGAAAAAAAACTACATTAATGTAAAATTGCAAATTTTGCCAACGAACGTTCCACTAAGGAACAGTGGCTTGTGATAAATGAGGTGGAAAATATGAAATGCTCTTTACATTGACTTCATGTTGGCATAGTATACAAGTTAAGCTGGTATTGTAGAAGGCCACTGCATCACAGAGATTAGCATGACCGCCTACGATGCTGAACGCCTGCGTTCGAATCCTGGCGAGAACATCATGGACATTTTCAGCAGTGGTTATCGCCTCCTAGTTCTGGCGACATTTGGGAGGTGTTGTACCATTTGGTATGGCAGCCATGTACTAACTTCTCCACAAAGAGGTGTCGCACTGCGGCAAGCCGTTGGGACTCGACTATAAAAAAGAGGTCCCTTATCATTGAGCTTAAACTTGAATCGGACAGCATTCATTGATATGTGAGAAGTTTGCCCCTGTTCCTTAATGGAATGTTAATGGGCAAATATGCATTTGCATAACATTAATTATACCCACGACCATAGGATAGGGGGTATACTCATTTAATCATTCCATTTGCAACACATCGAAATATCCATTTCCGACCCTAGGACATATATTTCGGATCGCCGAATTTAAGACAATATAATGTCCATGTGTTTGTCTGTCGAAATCAAGCGTCAGTCTTTAGAAATAGAGATATTGAGCTGAAACTTTGCAAAGATTCGTTTTTTTTGTCCATAAGCAGGTTAAGTTCGAAGAAGGGTTATATCGGACTAAATCTTGATATTGCCCTCATACACACCGATGCGCCGATTAAAGGTCTTAGGCACAAAAAATACACATTTATTATCCGATTTTGCTGAGATTTAAGACATTGAGTTGTATTAGGCCACTCGACATCATTCTGCAATTTGGCCCAGATTGGTCTAGATTTGGATATAGCTGCCATATAGACCGAACTCTCGATTTAAGGTCTTGGGCCCATAAAAGGCTTATACAGTTTCCGATGTCGCCGAAATTTGTGACAGTATGTAGTGTTAGGCCAATCGACATCCCTCTGCAAATTGGCCCAGATTGGTCTAGATTTGGATATAGCTGCCATGTAGACCGATCTTTTGATTTAAGGTTTTGGGCCCAGAAAAGGTGCATTTATTGTCCGCTGAAATTTAAAACTGGATGTTGTACTAGGGGCCCCGATATTCAAACCGAATATGGCCCATATCGGACCATATTTACATAGACCGATATGCCAGTTCAGGATCTTAAGACCGTAACAGGCGCATTTATCTTCCGATTTCGATAAATTTAGAAACAGTGAGTTGTTTTTAGTTTCCCAACATCCGATTTAAATATGGTTAAGGTCGGACCTAATTTAGATATAGCTGTCATATTGACCGATCGGCTGATTAAGGGTCTTAAGCCCATGAAAGCCGCAATCATAATCTGATTTCGCTGCGCCTTCTTTAACTCTCCAATATCTTTTTAGGGTGGGGACACTTCGCCCTGAAAAAAAAAAAAAAAATTTCCCAAAGGGGTGTCGCACTGCGGGATGCCGTTCGGGCTCGGCTATAAAAAAGGTCCCCTGTGTGTGTGTTCCTTCTCGGTTCCTGGTGGTAATGTTCTTCCTAAGGGGAATGTTCTCATTAGCGGAGGGATGACACCTCCGACATATCGACTCAAATAAGGATGTCAAAATGGTGCTGCACTTTCTAAATCCCTTTAATTTGAGTTCCATATTGCCATGGCCGGTAAATACGAACCGTTTGGAGGGTGTTTTGTTTTGATACCTATCCCGATCGGTCCACTTTTAATTTTGGGTTGTGTTTTTGACGTAAGGGTTAGGGTCCGTCCCCCTTCCGATACCGAAAAATTATATGGCCTATGTTTCCGTCCAGACCAACCTATAAAATATGCGAAAATTTCGAGAAAATTGGTTCTGCCGTTTTTCTGTCCATACGGAAGAAACAAACCGAGTCCCATATATGCGCGATTGGCTTATGTGCCCATTTTGGGCATTTTTGTAGGTGTGGGGTGACCCCCTATACTTCGACATGAATTTGTATGCCAGATTCGTTATCTACTCCCGCATACATTTCATTTCTTACCCATATTGTCCTTATCGGTCCACTTTTGATTTTGGGTGGTGTTTTTGGCGTAACGGTGGAGGGTCCTTCCCCTTCCGTTATCAATAAATTATAAAGCCTATTCCTACTTCCTGACCATATTCGTAATCTACTCCCGAATGCCTTTCATTTGAGTCCCTTATTGGCATGATCTTTAAATAAACCTATTTTAAGGGGTTTTGGGGCTGGGGCGGCCCCTTAGGTACTTGGACCCAATTTTTTTAATGAAGTTCGTACTCTACTCTTGACTACCTTTCATTTGAAACCCATATTGTCTCGATCGGTCCACTTTTATTTTTGGGTGGTACTTTTGTGGTAAGGGGGAGGGTCCGCCCCCTACCGATATCAAAAATTATATAACCTATGTTTCCTTCCAAAACCAATCTACACAATCTGTGAAAATTTCAAGGTGATCAGTTCAGCCGTTTTTGAGTCTATACGGAAGACACAAACAAACTGACAAACAAACACAAATTGAATTTTATATATAAAATAGCTGCCATATAGACCGATCTGCCGATTTAGGGTCTCAATTTGCCAACTGAGGGTCTTAAGTCCACAAAAGTCGCAATTATTATCCGACAAGAATAAAATATGATATAGTGTGTTGTTTTAAGCTTCCCGACATTCGACTCAAATATTGTTCAGATCGGACTATATTTCGATATATTGGGTTGCCCAAAAAGTAATTGCGGATTTTTTAAAAGAAAGTAAATGCATTTTTAATAAAACTTAGATTGAACTTTAATCAAATTTACTTTTTTTACACTTTTTTTCTAAAGCAAGCTAAAAGTAACAGCTGATAACTGACAGAAGAAAGAATGCAATTACAGAGTCACAAGCTGTGAAAAAAATTTGTCAACGCCGACTAAATGAAAAATCCGCAATTACTTTTTGGGCAACCCAATAGCTGCCATATAGGCCGATCTGCCAATTTAGGGTCTTGATCCTATAAAAAGCGGATTTGTATCCCTATTTCACTGAATCTATGAATTTTATGAGAGATCTCGGGACCTGAATCAAATATGACCCCGACCAGCCCTCATTTGCATATTACCATTGATTGTGGGGTTGTTTTAAGAGAGGATGGTTAATTTATCTATGGAGGTGGGTATCCAAATTTCGGCATGACCGAATTTTTCACGTTTTTACTTGTTTTTCATCAATTCTTTTACATTTAAAAGTTCTTTCATTCAATAAATTGTCGAAGGCTTATCAGTTTCCCACAATTAACGATTAATCTCATTATCGATTGATAACGCAAAACTGATAAAGAGCACACTTTTCAAAATACATAGCCATACATTCTAGCTATTAAACATTAACAAATTGGAGACCATAGAATTTGGTTGAACAATTTGCATATCAATCGACATTGGAAGATTGTCGAAAGTGTTTCGAATAGCTAAGGCAAATGCATCTCGCCTCACTTTCTCTGGTTTTAATATCTGCTCAACTATTGACGATAACCAATGCGGCAAATATTTTGGGAATATTTGCTTTTCCCGGCCAGGGACCATATTCTTTTGTTGAACCATTACTAAAAGAATTAGCCCAACGTGGTCATCATGTGACATCAATAACAAATTATCCCCAAAGCGAGCCAGTGGAGAATTTTCGCGACATTAGGATTGAGAAAAATCAACATCTCTTCGATGGTGAGTAATCATAATTATTGTTGTTCTAAATTTTGTAAAGGTTCTTCTGGGACAAACCTTGGTTGCTTTACGACACAGATAACTTTTACAAAATTCTTTTTTTCCTAATGCATCTACGTTGAAAACAACATTAATGTTGTACAATTTTTACAGAATTTAAAAATTTTTCTGTGGAAACTATTGAGCCCAATCATTATGATGTCTTCGGTACCTTCTACACTAGGACCTATGAGATGTGCCATAATATCTTTGCAAATGAGGATGTGAGAAAACTACGTCAAACGGAATCATTTGATTTAATAATTATGGATGTGCTATTTACTGAATCATTTTTTGGATTTGGAGAAGAATT
This sequence comes from Stomoxys calcitrans, assembly GCF_963082655.1. Taxonomy (NCBI): domain Eukaryota; kingdom Metazoa; phylum Arthropoda; class Insecta; order Diptera; family Muscidae; genus Stomoxys; species Stomoxys calcitrans. The sequence continues at coordinate 132,365,122 of NC_081556.1, read as the reverse complement.
CGGAGCACCCATGGTGGCCATATCGTCATGGGGCACAATGTCATCTGTCGATGAGCTGGTAGGCAATATAACACCATTATCTTATGTACCGAATATGATAATGCTGCGTCACTATAATCAAAATATGAATTTCTGGCGTAGATGTTTAAATGTTGCTGTTTATATACTGGAATGGATTCATTACAATTATAAATATATGTCCATGCAACAGAAGATATATGAGCAGCATTTTCCAAATGCCTCCAAAAGCATCACAGAAGCTCAAAAGAATTTTTCTTTGGTTTTGGTCAATGATCATTTTGTACTGAGCACTCCAAGGCCATATGTGCCAAACATGATTGAGGTGGCTGGCATGCATATACCCTCGAAAGTAGAACCCCTGTCTGAAGATATCAAAGAAATACTTGATAAGGCGCAGCAAGGTATTATCTACATTACAATCAATTCATTTCTACCCCAACACATCTTCCAAATGGTGCTCAACGTATTAGGGAATTTTGAGCGTTTGGTTTTATGGAATACACAGTACCATGTACTGCACACTTTGCAAATTCCCTCCAATGTTTATTTTTCTTCCAATGTATCTCATCATTCCATGCTCTCCTTCGCCAATATTCATTTGCTTATAACTCATGGTGAATATCTTCGCATCGTGGAAAGTATCCATTATGGTGTGCCCATATTGAGTCTGCCACGCTTTGATGGCTTCAATGAGGATTATGTGGATAACATAAGAAAAATAGGAAATGGAATATCCCTGACATGGGAGAAGATGAGGGAGAAGCCTCTTTCAAAAGCCTTAAATGATTTGTTGGCAACGGATCGTTATCGCCGTGAAGCTAAATCAAAGTCCAAGCAATTTCGAGATCAACAGAATACCCCCTTGGAGAGAGCCATCTATTGGATCGAATATGTTTTGAGATTTCAAGGAGCACATCATTTGCGTAATCTGGGACAAAATTTAACCATATGGGAATTTTACAATTTGGATGTTTTCCTATGTTTGAGTTTAGCTTTAATAGTGTTTGTATTGTTGTCTTATATAAGTTTGAACTTAATGCTTAAGCTGATAATGAATGCCAAATGAATAAAAGCTTTGTCAACTATAAATAAGAAGAAATGCAATAAATTCGGCTAGGCCTAACTTTGGAAACCCATCACCGCGAACATATGACTTATGTAAAGTCAAATTAATGAATCCAAATCACCCCACGTGGAACAACCCAAATTGTGTTGATTTGAGCTTTAAAGTGCTATAGTCGGTAATGAAGTTCAGTTTTGAGGGTGATTTAGGGCGTATCCCCAAACACTTGCTTTCAATATTGGATTTGATTCCCATATAATGGGCTCGTTAACCTATGTGATGTATTTTTGAGCTCCACTTAGACTTGAACGCAAATTTTAAGATTATATTCGTAATCTATTCCCAAATACCTTTCATTTGAGTCCCATATAGCCATGATCGGCTAATATGCCCATTTGGGGTTATTTCTGCGGTGGGGCGACCTCTCGTTAGTTGGACCTAACTTTTGATGCCACATTTGAAATCTACTGCGGAATACCTTTCATTTGAGTCCCATATTGACATGAACGTCGCATATATCTGTTTAGAAGAGTTTTGACGTTAGGGCGGACGGCGGGGTAGTTGGACCCAAATTTGAATACGATATTTGTTTTCTAGTCTCCAATACCTTTCATTTGATACCCACATTGTGCCTATCGACCTACCTTTGGTTTTGGGTGGAGTTTTTAGGGTGAGGGGGAGGGTCCGCCCCCTACCAGATTCGTAATCTACTCCCGAATACCTTTAATTTTAGCCCCATATTGATTTGAACGTCAATAAACGTGATGAAAGTTTGGGGTTGGCGCGGCCTGATGGGTTCTTAGACTAAAATGTTAATGCCATATTCCTATTCAACGCTCCAATACCTTTTATTCGGTACCCATATTGTCCCGATCGATCCACTTTTGATTTTGGGTGGTGTTTTTGGCATAAGGTGGTGAGTCCGCCCTCCCCTTTCGATTGGAAAAAAGAATTTAGTTTAGTAGTATATAACCATGTCGGTTCAGATTTGGAATTTTTCTGTCTAACATGATAGGATATGTCAAGTGAATTGGAGCGAAATCTTTACACTCATCACTGTTGATCAACAGACCAGTTTTTACAGGATAATATTACTATACCTTACGATGCAACTGTCCTTGTAAGGAATAAAATTGTCGGTTCGAATATTAAACCTTGGTTAAGTTCTACAATACAATTTAAACCCTCATAAGAAAGTGGGAGAGAGCCCTTGCATACTCTAGATGGAAGCATTTCAGAACTCCTGAGCTTCATGATGAATTTCGTACTGCAAGAAGAATAGTTAATAGCACGATCAAAGGAGCGAAACTTGAATATTATTCATCGCAATTTAGTTCTGCAGCAGATACCCAATGCAAATGAGAAGTCATACATGAGATTGGATTTGGAAAATCCAGATCTATTCACACTACCATCTAGATATAGACAAACTTAATGAGTCTTTCGTCGATGTTCCCACCATACAGACAGGCATCTCCTTTCTTGATAATAACGCCACGCGTAATGATAACATGGATTTGGATAATAGTTTCGAGTTAAGATGTGTCAGCAATGAGGAAGTTTTGAAAAGTTTTTCATTGATTAAGTCTAATTCTGTGTAATTTTTTAAATAATTTGGAAACATGACAAAATAATTCCTATCACTAAATCTAAAGTGGAATTCCGTTACCTCTCAAAAGTATTTGAAAAAATTGTGCACCAACAAATGTCTGAATATCTCAACCGGGAATCTTTGTTTTCTGATAGGCAGACTGGGTTTCGAGCAGATCATAGTTGCATCAGTGCTTTGGTTGAAGTTTTGAAGAATCCTTAAGAAGCGAGATAGATGATAATAGGGTTGCTTTTCTGGTATTTCTTGATCATTCAAAAGCCTTCGATTCTGTCAATCATCTGATCCACTCATATCAATGAGGGCCGTCCGAGTGCATTAAATTGCAATAAGACGCATTGCTTTCTTGCGCTTGCGAAGGGTTGACACACATGTAGTCTTTTAATAGAAAAACACTCTGAAAATTTTAACTGTCTTCACTCTACCAACTATACGAGCAACTGATAAAATGCTTATTACCATTGAATTATGATAGGCTTTTATCAATTTCTTGTTTGGAAACTGATAAGAATGTTGTACAATTATTGGTTTTAACTTCATTTTGGGTTTTTGAAGCACAGCCTTAATTGTTGATTGTGTTTTGTTTATAAACAAAATTGCAAGTTGATAAGAAAGTTGCATTAATTAGAGAAAAAACTACATTATTGTGATTGTGGTAAATGAAAAGGGGAAATATAGAATGCCCATAACATTGACTTGGTGTTGGCATATTACACAAGTTAACCTTATGTATAATATTAATTTTTCATAAATTATTTTACATTTAAAAATTCTTCTTTCATTCAACAACTTTTCGATGGCTTATCAGTTTCACACAATTAACGTTTAATCTCAATATCGATTGATAACTCAAAGCTGATAAAGGGAATACTTTTGCAAATTCAAAGCCATACATTCTAGCAATTAAACATTATCAAATCGGAGACCATAGAATTTGGTTGAACAATTCGCATATCAATCGATATCGGAAGATTGTTGAAAGTGTTTAAGCCAAATGCATTTCGCCTCACTTTCTCTGTTTTTAATATCTGCTCAACTGCTGACGACGACCAATGCGGCAAACATTTTGGGAATATTTGCTTTTCCCGTCAAGGGGCAATATTCTTTTGTTGAGCCATTACTAAAAGAACTAGCCCAACGTGGTCATCATGTGACATCAATAACAAATTATCCTCATAGCGAGCCAGTGGAGAATTTTCGCGATATAGCGATTGAGGGAAATCAACATCTCTTCGATGGTGAGTAATCATAATTATTGTTGTTCTAAATTTTCGAAAAAAATCCTTCTGGGACAAACCACACAGACAACTTTTTCAAAATTCTTCTTTTCCTAATGCATCTACGCTGAAAACATCATTAATGTTAAATTTTTACAGAATTTAAAAATTTTTCAATGGAAACTATTGAGCCCAATCACTTTGACGTCGTTGGTGCCTTCTACTCTAAGACCTATAAGATGAGCCATAATATCTTTGCAAATGAGAATGTTAGAAAACTACGTCAGAGGGAATCATTTGATTTAATAATTATGGATGTGCTATTTACTGAATCATTTTTTGGATTTGGAGAAGAATTTGGAGCACCCATGGTGGCCATATCGTCATGGGGCACAATGACATCTGTCGATGAGCTGGTAGGCAATACAACACCATTGTCTTATATACCGAATATGATAATGCTGCGTCACTATAATCAAAATATGAATTTCTGGCGTAGATTTTTAAATGTTGTCGTCTACATACTGGATTGGATCCATTACTATTACACTTACATGCCAATGCAACAGAAGATATATGATCAGCATTTTCCAAATGCCTCTAAAAGTATAACAGAAGCTCAAAAGAATTTTTCTTTGGTTTTGGTCAATGATCATTTTGTACTCAGCACTCCAAGGCCATATGTGCCAAACATGATTGAAGTGGCTGGCATGCATATACCCTCACAAGTAGAACCCCTGGCAGAGGATATCAAAGAAATACTTGATAAGGCGCAGCAAGGTATTATCTACATTACAATCAATTCATTTCTACCCCAACACATCTTCCAAATGGTGCTCAACGTATTAGGGAATTTTGAGCGTTTGGTTTTATGGAATACCCAATACCATGTACTGCACACTTTGCAGATTCCACCAAATGTTTATTTTTCTACCAATGTATCTCATTATACCATGCTCTCCCTTCCCAATATTCATTTGCTTATAACTCATGGTGAATATCTTCGCATCGTGGAAAGTATCCATTATGGTGTGCCCATATTGAGCCTGCCACGCTTTGATGGCTTCAATGAGGACTGTGTGGATAACATAAGAAAAATAGGTAATGGAATATCCCTATCATGGAACCAGATGAGAGAGAGGACTCTTTCAAAAGCATTAAATGATTTGTTAGCAACGGATCGTTATCGGCGTGAAGCCAAATTAAAGTCCAAGCAATTTCGAGATCAACAGAATACCCCCTTGGAGAGAGCCATCTATTGGATCGAATATGTTTTGAGATTTCAAGGAGCACATCATCTGCGTAATCTAGGACAAAATTTAACCATATGGGAATTTTATAATTTGGATGTTTTCCTATGCTTGAGTTTAGCCGTACTGGTTTGTATATGTTTGTCTTATATATTTTTGAACTTAATGCTTAAACTTATAGTCAATATTAAATGAATAAATGTGTTGTCGAATAAAAAAGGATAAATTTTATTGAATATAAGGTGGCCCGGTGTGCTTTGCCACATCCATAAATGTTTTCGGTTCCCTTTTGAAGTGATTCAAAGTTGAAAATTATTTATATTCGTATTAAAATCTGAAATAACTTTCATAGGAGTTCTGTATTGCCCCGTTTGGTATACATTGCCATTTGGAACAAAATGTAGGGGGTGGGCTACTCCCCGGGAATTAATCTACATTTTTATGTAATTTTCGTATTCTACTCTAAAATATTTTCCGTTTTAGTCTCTTTTTGTCTGTTTCGGTGTATTTATTCTTTTGGTGAACAATTTTGTGTGGGGCGACCCGTCTGCGAATTGATCCCAAATTTTGTATATTTTCGTATTCTATTCCCAAGTACCTTTCGTTTGCATCTCATATTGTCCCGATTGACCTACATGTTCATTTGGATGTGTGTTTTGGGATTAGACGGCCCCACTGGGACTTTACCCCAAATGTTTACATAAGTTTCGCATTATGCTTTCAATGACCTTTTAATTGTCCCGATGAATTCCTTCATGGGCAAGGGTTGTCGCCTCAGTGTACCACACACTGCTACTATAACAACATCCAATGTTGCTACAATCGTTTTGAACCGATTGGGAAATAATTTTGGGCTACGGTGACCCGCCTGGAAAAAGACCTCAAATTTGTATATAAGTATTGTCCATATTGTCTCGATTGGCCTACATATCCGTTTGGGAAAAGTTTTGGGGTGGTTTGCCCCCTCGGAACTTGACCCCAAAGTTTCGTATTCTACTTCCAATTACCTTTCATTTGATGTCTATATTGTACCAATTGGTAAAAATTTCATTATTGGGTGGTTTTCGCGGGTGGGGCGGGCCTTCCGACACTTGGGGTCGAATTGTTATATTAAGTTCGTACTGTACTCTTAAATACCTTTCATTTGATGCCTATATTGTCTCAATTGGTAAACATGCCCGTCTGAGTGGGTTTTGGGGTAGGGCGTCCCCCATGGTTGTTTGACCCTCAAAGTTTTATAACAAGTTTTTGTTTTTGGGTTACCATAAGGTGGTATATAAAATTTTTATTAAATCGATGCACCAATCTCCGAGATCTGACGCTTTGAGTATTGTGATTAGAGGGAGGGTTCGCCCCCCTCGAGGATATCACAAAGTGAAGTACCCAAATTTTTATATAAGTATTTTCCATATTGTCTCGATTGGCCTACATATCCGTTTGGGAAAAGTTTTGGGGTGGGTTGGCCCCCTCGGAATTTGACCTCAATGTTTCGTATTCTACGTCTAATTACCCTTCATGTCTATATTGTACCAATTGGTAAAAATGTCATTATTGGGTGGTTTTCGAGGGTTGGGCGGGCTCTCCACACTTGGGGTCGAATTGTTATGTTAAGTTCGTACTGTACTCTTAAACACCTTTCATTTGATGCCTATATTGTCTCAACCGGTAAACATGCCCGTCTGAGTGGGTTTTGGGGTAGGGCGTCCCCCACCGTTATTTGATCCTCAAAGTTTTATAACAATTTTTTTGTTTTTGGGTTACCATAAGGTGGCATACAAAATTAAGCTTACATCGAAGCACCCAACTCCGATATCTGACGCTATGAGTATTGTGGTTAGGGGGAGGGTTCGGCCCCCTCGCGGATATTACAAAATGAAGTACCCTCTTTTCAACGGGTGGTTGAACTCTACCATCTGTGAAAATTTCATGAAAATCGGTGCAGCTATTTTTGAGTGTATAAGGAACAAACAAGCAAACAAAGCGCAATACTTTCATTTTTATATAACTACCTGAGTCCGGCCCGCTCCGCAGCGCCTTCATTTACACGACGTGAAAAATATTTTTCTTACTTTTACTCCAAAATGTTGACAACATTATAATTAATCAGTTTTTTCTCCAAAATTGTTAAGTCTATAGAAATGTTTTGTATTTATATCTATTTTCATTTGTGGAAATGGCATCTAGGCACTTAAACTACCTGAAACACCTTTGGACAGGAAAATAATAATACCGCAAACTACATCAACAAAATCCCATATTTTCTTTTTCTTTATTTTAAGGACCGATAGGTTGTCATAACAACGATAAGTGCTATATGATCAATTGACCACTCTGCCCTCTTTTTGTTGGTGTTGGCGTCTCCTTTCAGTTGATTCAATTGTAAACAGCCAATAGATGGCGTTAAGTATTTATATTCTTGATCGACCCGAGATTTTAGGTCGACCGTCAGTCGAAATCACGAAAGCCGACGAACGCATCAAGCTAGCCGCATGAAATTTTGCACAGATACTTACTATTGATGTAGGTCTTTGGGGATTGGATTTGACTTCTTGAGCCCCTGAAACCCGAAGTTTTTGCCCGATTTGGATGACTGTCAACAACTGTATTTAGTAAAGTCCAAATCGGTCTAGAACCTGGTATGCAAAATGCAAAATTTGCCCATGAACATTCCACTAAGGAACAGAGGCAAACTTCTCACATATCAATGAGTGTAGTCCGATTTAAGTCTAAGCTGGATGATAAGGGACCTCTTTTTTATAGCCGAGTCCGAACGGCGTGCCGCAGTCCGACACTTCTTTGGAGAGAAGTTTTACATGGCATAGTACCTCACAAAAAATGTTGCCAGCATTAGGAGGGGAAAACCACCGCAGAAAAATTTATTCTGATGGTCTCGCCAGGATTCAAACTCAGGCGTTCAGCGTCATAGGCGGACACGCTAACCACTGCGCTACGGTGGCCTCCCGGGTATAGCTCCCATATAATCCGATCTCCTGATTTGACTTCTTGAGCCATTGGGAGCCGCAATTTTTTCCTAATTTGTCTGAAATTTTGAACATAGTGCTCTGTTATGACTTCTAACAACTGTGCTATTAACGGTCCAAATCGGTCAAGAACATGATATATCTCCCATATAAACTGATCTCCAGATTTGACTTCTTGAGCCTACTGGAAGCCCTGATTTTTGACCGATTTGGAAAAAATTTTGCATGTAGTGTTCTTATGTGACTTTCAACAACTGTATTTAGTAAAGTCTAAATCGGCCTATAACCTGGTATAGCTCCCATATAATCCGATTTCCGGATTTTACTTCTTGAGCCCTTGGGAGCCGAAACTTTTCTCCGATTTGTCTGAAATTTTGGACATTGTGCTCTGTTATGACTTTCCACAACGCCAAGTACGGCCCAAATCAGTGAAGAATGTGTCAGTCTGTCCCGCGAAAAATACCACTTGCGTCCGTCCACGACCTTTATCCTTCACATCGCCTTTATCCTTCTGACATAAGAGCCGCTGAGCCCGCGCATACTCCCACTTGCCGTCTGTTCACGACCATCACATCGTGACTTAGTGCCGTATTCCCACCGTGAGTGAATCACGTCTCTGAAACCAACATAGCCAGCACCTCACCTTTGTCCTTCAGACATAACAGCCGCTGAGCCCGCGAATACTCCCACTTGCCGTCTGTCCACTACCATCACACCGTGACATAGTGCCCTATTCCTGTCGTGAGTGAATCACGTCTCTGAAACCAACGTAGCCACCAACTCACCTTTATCCTTCAGACATAAGCGCCACTTAGCCCGCGAATACACATACGTGCCGTCTGCATACGACCATCACCCCGTGACTTAGCGCCAAATCCGTGCCGTGAGTGAACCACGTCTCTGAAATTAACATAGCTAGCACCTCGCTTTCGTTCTTCAGACATAACAGCCGCTGAGCCGGGGAATACACCCACGTGCCATCTGTCTACGATCATTACCTCGTGACTTAGTGCCGTATTCCTGCCGTGAGTGAATCACGTCTTCGAGAGACACATAGCCAGCGCCCCGCCTTTGTCCCTCCGCCGTAAGAGCTGCTGAGCCCGTGAACGCACACTCGTGCCGGCAACCTGCGACCGCCTCATTGCGACTTAGAGGCATATCCACACCGTGAGCGAATCACGTTTCCAGGATTGACATCACCAGGCCACAGATCTCCTTGTAGAACCAAAATCTAAACCGATAACGCCTAGATTAAGTACTAACTACCAAACAAAACTCATTGGAAACAATACAAACAGCCTTTCTATCTCTGTCACTGACACAAATTTATTTCTCTGACTGACCCTGCCCCAGGTGAGCTGTATCCCAGTAACCAGAGGTAAACTCCTCGTTAGAGTATATACGACTCGGGCCGGCCCAACTTAGCATGTTTTTATACCCTCCACCATAAGATGGGGGGTATACTAATTTCGTCATTCTGTTTGTAACTACTCGAAATATTCGTCTGAGACCCCATAAAGTATATATATTCTTGATCGTCGCGACATTTTATGTCGATCTAGCCATGTCCGTCCGTCTGTCCGTCCGTCTGTCCGTCCGTCCGTCCGTCCGTCTGTCTGTCGAAAGCACGCTAACTTCCGAAGGAGTAAAGCTAGCCGCTTGAAATTTTGCACAAATACTTCTTATTAGTGTAGGTCGGTTGGTATTGTAAATGGGTTATATCGGTCCATGTTTTGATATAGCTGCCATATAAACCGATCTTGGGTCTTGACTTCTTGAGCCTCTAGAGTGCGCAATTCTTATCCGATTGGAATGAAATTTTGCACGACGTGTTTTGTTATTATATCCAACAACTGTGCCAAGTATGGTTGAAATCGGTCCTTAACCTGATATAGCTGTCATATAAACAGATCTGGGGATTTGACTTCTTGAGTTTCTAGAGGGCGCAATTCCTATCCGATTTGGCTGAAATTTTGCAGGACGTATTTTATTTTTATTTTCAACAACTGTGTCAAATAAGGTTCAAATCGGTTTATAACCTGATATAGCTGCCATATAAACCGATCTGGGATCTTGACTTCTTGACCCCTAGAGGTCGCAATTATTATCCGATATGCCTGAAATTTTGTACGACGGATCCTCTCATGACCATCAACAAACGTGTTTATTATGGTCTGAATCGGTCTATAGCCCGATACAGATCCCATATAAATCGTTCTCTCTATTTTACTTCGTGAGCCCCAATGGGAGCAATTCTTATACGTATTGGCTGACATTTTACACAGGTCTCCAACATATAATTTAATTGTGGTCCGAACCGGACCATATCTTGATATCGTTTTAATAGCAGAGCAACTCTTTTCTTATATCCTTTTTTGCCTAAGAAGAGATGCCGGGAAAAGAACTCGACAAATGCGATCGATGGTGGAGGGTATATAAGATTCGGCCCGGCCGAACTTAGCACGCTTTTACTTGTTATTTGTTCAAATTTAATTTTAAGGCATACATTTCTTATGTTTTTAAATATTTGAATAAATTTGACAAAAGTTTCCATTAAGCCAATTTTCCCAATTTAAAGCCGTGCCTAATGTGACTGAAAGTTTATTCACAATGACCTCGGATTCAATTCAATTATTTATTAGTACCATATTTTTTACAACTAGCAGCCGTCGTCTCATCATGTGCTCACTTTTATTGGCGTCTGGCAGCGTCCCTAATGGCACACTAATAAAATAAACTTTTAGGACAAAAAAAAAATAAGCGCAGTGAAATGGAGAAGAAGATGTGGAAAAAACAAAAACACATTGTAAAGGCCAACAATTTTAATTTCAGCGAAAAATCCAATTCGACTTCAAATTACGGAACATAAAATATGGAGCAACAAAATGGACATATAACAGAATAAGGCAGTCGCACAGAAATCAAACACAACAACACAAACCTGTAAAGCAAAGTCAACATCCCATGCACATGGCCGTGGAAATTTCTGTTGTATAGTCCTGTGTGGCCATTAAGTAATCGCGAAGACTAACAAAAAAAAAAAAAAAGAGAAAAGTGCAACAAACACAAAGTTCCATAAGATTCCTGGGAATTTTATAAAGTTCTAGGGATACACACACAACACACACTCATACAACATATCATCAAAGTCAGAGGGGACATGATCTATAAAAGCCAAAATAGACATAACGAGAGCAAGGACATTTACTCTGATGTGTAAGTTTCACACACACACACACACACCAATACACTTGCATGACACATTTACTACTTTACTTTGACGAGTTCGATTTTACTTCACATTCAATTCTCAATTACATTGCCATGATGTTTATTTTATGTCGTCATCACATCATATCCTCATATCTTACCACAGTTATACAAGGACAACATCCTTCCTCTGTTTGAAGTCAGGCCATGGCCATCGAGTGTGTGTGTGTGCGAGTGTGTGCGAGTGTGTCTGTGCAAGTATAGAAATATCCGTTTGTGGCTTTCACTGTTATGGTCTCATTTACAATCACATTTTCCTCTGTAGATAATAGAGTAATCAGTCGATATTAAAAACGCGGGGAAAGGCAACTCAGACGAGCAGCTAGCTCGTTGTCTCGTTATTAGATAATAAATCGATAAATGGCTTATAATGCACTTTTCTTATAGCCACAGTAGGAAATAATATGTCATTGCACAAAAATACACTCGAGAAAAAACTAAGGCATTATGATGATATACAAAGTTGGGTGATGCCGACTTTGTAGTGCCCTACACCTATCCTAAAACTTTTAAGTTGAGCGATAATATTGTATGGATATAAGATAAACTTAATCTGATCCGATTTTATGGAGTTCGACAGAGAGTAAAATAAACCATACTGAATTTCGGGCAAATCCATGTAAAATTTTAGCTCTATATAAGGGCTATGTATGTATATATGTGGGAGTTTTATCTTAATCTGAACCGAGTTTGATAAAATTCATTAGTATTGTCAACAGTCATAAGATGAAGCTATGTTTTGAGCTTTGTAAGCATAGGTAGAAACAAGAGAAACGTGAAAAGTCCGTGCCGTGCCGAACTTTGGATATCCCCCAATTATGCATGCATTTTTTTATCTTTTTTATATCCTACACCACCACTGTGGTTCAGGGCATTATAACTTTGTGCATTTGTTTGCAACGTTAGAGTCCAATGGCCTTCTTAGCGTCCAACAGTATGGGTTCCGCAGAAATCGCTCTACGGGTGACCATGGCACTTCTGTCGGAACGTTGGAGTCGCTCAATCCACCAGTTTGGTGAGAGTAAGGTTGTGGCTCTGGATATCTCCAAAGCATTTGACAGGGTCTGGCACGGTGCACTACTATCAAAGCTTGTCGCATTTGGTGTCGGTAATGGCTTCGTTCGATTTATTTCGAGCTTTCTCAGAGATAGCACCATTCGCGTCGTTATAGATGGGTTCTCATCCAATGAGCACAAATTGACCGCAGGTGTACCCCAGAGCTCTGTTCTTTCTCCTTCTCTTTTTCCAATTTTCACCAACGATCTATTGGGTCGAATCCGATGTACTCATTTGCGGATGACAGTAATCACTGTCATCGACCATAGGCCAAGTCTTCGAGAGATTGAGGACAAGCGGTGGGTTATGGACGACACACTCTGCCAGGATTTGCTGACCATTTCTGATTGTGGTCGAATAAATCGAGTAGATTTTCATGCACGGAAGACTCAGTGCTGCTCACACAAACGATTCGTTGACCCATTACGATCATCTTTGTCTATCAACGGTGTAGATGTTGAGCAATCAGAAGCTCTTGATGTTCTGGGCATGAAAATACAAAGTGATGTTCTTTGGGCTAAACATGTATTTGAAGTGTCGAAAGAAGCATTCAAGTTTTTAGGCTTCGATAAAAGGTGTAAAAATTACTTCACTCCATTTGATCTTCTTAACATCTGCACCACTTTCATAAGGCCGAAAATGGAGTACAACTCACATGTATGGGCTGGAGCTTCAAAATCATCCCCGGAGCTACTGGACCTTGTACAGAGGAGAGCGATGGCGTTTATTGGGGACAATGGGATATCCAACTCTATTGCCTCCCTTCATCATCGTCGGAATGTGGGTTGTTTGGAGCTGTTCTATCGGTACTTTCATATTGTGTGTGTTTGTCTGATATTAGTCTTCTTATTCCTGATGTAAGGATGTATGTCAGAGATACAAGACATTCCAGGAACTCACACCCGTTTTGTGATTGATTGGCCAGCGGACCGCACAATGCATTACAGAGAGAATTCTTATTTCGCTCGAACCGTTCGACTCCGGCTAATGTTTTTCCCACTCACTCAAAATCAAAAGTGGACCGATCGGGATAATATAGGTATCAAATGAAAGGTATTGGAGAGTATAATACGAATATGGTATTCAATTTTGAGTCTAAGTACCCATCGGGTCGCCCAACCCCAAATTTCCACCAAATAGACATATTAAACGTTTTTTTTAATATGGGGCTCAAATGAAAGCTATTCGAGAGAAGATTTCGAATATGGCATTCAAAATCAGATCGAAGTATAGGGGGTCATGCCACCCCTCAAAAACGCCATTAGACCCATTATGAATATATGATACCTGGCTGAACAGATTTTCTTAACTTTTTCATAGATTGTGTACGTTTGTCTGGAAGGAACATAGGCTCAATAATTTTTAGATATCGGGTGGAGGCTGACCCTCCCCTTTACCGCCTCAACGCCACCCATACCCGAAAGTGTTCCGCTGGGCACAATAAAGGTATCAAATGAAAGGGATTGGAGACCAGAACACGAATATGGTATTCAAATTCAAATTCAAGTACCCAGCGGAATGGAAATGGGTTATTTGACCCATTATGACAATATGGGACTCACATGAAAGGTATTTGAGAGTAGAAAACCAATTTGATATCCAATTTCGGAGCCAAGTGTTCTGGGTTACGCTCTAAAGCACCCCCTAAACTGAACTTCATTTGCATTGGGAATAAAGAACGAATTTGATATCTATTTTCAGTAAAGAGTGCCAGTGGCCGCCCCAGCCGCAAAACACCCTCCAAACGGTTCATATTTACCGACCATGGCAATATGGGTCTCAAATTAAAGGGATTTGGAAGTGCAGCACGAATTTGATATCCATATTTGAGTCGAGATGTCTGAGGTGCCATCCTTCCCTTAATGAGAACATTACCCTAAGGAAGAACATTACCACTAGGTACCGAGGAGGGGCAAATTATCACACATCAATGAATGGTTTCCGATTCAAGTTTAAACCCAATGATAAGGGACTTTTTTTACAACCGAGTCAGAATGGCGTTCCGCAGTGCGACACCTCTTTGGAAAAATTTTTTAAATTATTATGCATGGCATTGTACCTCGCAAATGTCTCCAACCACCGCTTTGTCCGATGTTCTCGCTAGGATTCAAACGCGTTGAGCATCATAGGCTACAATGGCATAAATTCGATATCCGCATTCAGGGCGAAGTGTCCCCACCCTAGAAAGATATTAGAGAGTTAAAGAAGGAGCAGCGGAGGGGGCCCGGTTCGGCTATTAAAGTACATATATTCTTGATCGTCATGTCATTTTAAGTCGATCTAGCCATGTCCGTCCGTCTGTCCATATGTCCGTCCGTCTGTCTGTCCGTCTGTCTGTCCGTCCGTCTGTCCGTCCGTCCGTCTGTCCGTCCGTCTGTCCGTCCGTCTGTCCGTCCGTCTGTCCGTCCGTCTGTCCGTCCGTCTGTCCGTCCGTCTGTCCGTCCGTCCGTCTGTCCGTCCGTCTGTCCGTCCGTCTGTCCGTCCGTCTGTCCGTCCGTCTGTCCGTCCGTCTGTCCGTCCGTCTGTCCGTCCGTCTGTTCTTCCGTCTGTCCGTCCATCTGTCCGTCCGTCTGTCCGTTCGTCCGCCTGTCTGTCGAAAGCACGTTGACTTTCGAAGAAGTAAAGCTAGCCGCTTAAAATTTTGCACGAATACTTCTTATTAGTGTAGGTCATTTGGGATTTTAAATGGGCTATATCGGTCCATGTTTTGAGGGCGCAATTCTTATCCAATTTAGCTGAAATTTTTGCATGAGGTCCGTCGTATCATACTCAACTACGCTGAGTATGATTGAAATCGGTCTATAACCTGATATCGCTGCCATATAACCCGATCTTGAATCTTGTCTTCATGAGCCTTTAGAGTTCGCAATTATTATCCAATTTGGCTGAAATTTTGTACAACGACTTCTATTATGACCTACAACATTCGTGTCAATTACGGTCTGAATCGGTATGTAGCCCAATACAGCTTCCATATGAACCGATCTCCCTATTTTACTCCTTGAGCCCCTTAAGGGCGCAGTTTTAATTCGACTTGGATGAAATTTTACACATCGACTTCCACTATGGTTTTCATTATTCAGTTTAATTAAGGTCCGAATCGGACGATAACTTGATATTATATCTCCAATATCATAGCAATTCTTTCCTTTTATCATGTTTGCCTTAAAAGAGATACCGGGAACTCGACAAATGCGATCCATGGTGGAGGGTATATGAGATTCGACCCGGCCGAACTTAGTACGCTTTTACATGTATGGACACAAAAAATTGCAGACTTTCGAGCCAATTATTCCCTCAACATGACCTTAAACGACAGAATGTTTTGTAAGCAAGCTTTATTCGTCTTCTCTATGCCAATTCAAATTTCATTAGGATACCTGTTTGCTGGCTCGAGCTAGAATTTTTCTAAGGCACCACAATTCTTAAGTATTTGTCTACCCATTCCTCGTTAATGGGTTAATTATCCGAAATAGCGAAATTAGGAGCAGTGTCTTGTTTTGGTTTACTTCACATTCCTCACATTCAAGATGTTTATAGAAACATAACTGAATTAATGTCTTGGGTTTATAAGAAATATTTTTCATTTAATTTCAACGATATTTGAAAAAGTCATATATATATCCAATTGCAGTTTTACTCATTTAGGCACCATTTTGTAGTACTAAAAATACCTCTACAGCAATGTGGAATTTTAAGTTCAACTCTAATGGACTTTTAAATTTAACATTTTGATAAAACTCTCTTCAATTTATTTTGAAAATCTCCAAGAGATAAAATTAAATGCAAAATAATCCCCCCCGCCCATGCCATTGTTCGTCATTTTTCTTTGTTCATCCGGGAATGCAACCCCCATGGCGTATGGTATGCTTTAAGCTTTTGGGGTCTGGCCACTTTGAGTGGGGAACGTGTTAGTCCGAAATAAATGGATTTGCTTGAGTTTGTTTCATTGTCCTTAATCATCAATGCGTTTAAAATTTAGAATATGTTTGACGCTTCCCTGCGCCTCCCATTTTTATTGTCTCTCTGGCCGGGGAAGAGGCATCAATCGGTGTAGCGAGATGCATTGAAATATCTGCTGATGTTGGTAACTGCGGTGGTTGTGTTGATGATGGTCGTCGTTAAGTGGTGACGAAGAGAGGGTAGTGATGGTGGTGGCCATGGTGATTGTGTGGGTTATGGTAACGGTGTTGCTTCTCATTTGTTTCCTTTCCGTTTGCATACGTAAATGGTGGCAATGATTCGTTGATGAGTATGGAGGCACACATACAAATACATACTGGTACACAATTGTATGTCTATACATGTACATGTGTAAATACTTGCGTGTTTGGTTTATTCTATTCATTAAATTCCTTTGTTTTTCATATACTGCTGCCAAATACACACACACACACGCACACACACGCACACACTCGCCCGTACTCATGCACCTTTTTTACACACTAGATGTACTTAAACCCCATTCACTGTGCCTCCGGATGTGTTTATCTCCATTGGGGTATAACAGCCACACACCCACCCATTATTCTCAACAAGCTTTTATCCCTTAACAACCTTAACTCTCACACTCTCACTCTTACCCTTGCCTTTCACTACGCTTCAAGTTGCCCAGTTCAGTTTTTAAAGGTTTTAACATCTACTGTTCCGTGGGTACGCATGAATGTGTGTGAGTGCGTTCTTTTTTGTTGCACTGCACTAAGAGCGGGGAGTGTGGTCTTGTACTTAATTTGTGGTACTTATCAGTGGAAAGTTGAAAGGTCCTCATCACCATCAGGGTAATGTTTACCATTAATAAGGATTTACAGAAGTATGTATAGTGAAGTGGGTCCATTACAAGTCTGAATTGTTTTTACCAAATGTGTGATACGTAAAAATCAATTTGTGTTTGTGTGTCAGTTTGTTTGTGTGTTCCTTATAGACTCAGAAACGGCTGAACTGATTTTCTTGAAATTTTCACAGATGGTACATAATGATCCCGTGGTGAAAATAGGGTACTACGTTTTTTGATATCTGAAGGGGAGGCGGACCCTCCCCCTTACCCTAATTTTCAGAAACGCCAGATCTCGGAGATAGGTCGTGCGATTTAACCGAAATTTTGTGTTTTTTTTATAGACTCAGAAACGTCTGAACCGGTTTTCTTGAAAATTTCACAGATGGTGCATAATGATCCCGTGGTGAAAATAGGTCACTACGTTTTTTGATATCTGAAGGGGAGGCGGACCCTCCCCCGTACCCTAATTTTCAGAAACCCCAGATCTCGGAGATAGGTCGTGCGATTTAATCGAAATTTTGTGCTTCTTATATACTCAGAAACGGCTGAACCGGTTTTCTTGAAAATTTCACAGATGGTGCATAATGATCCCGTGGTGAAAATAGGGTACTACGTTTTTTGATATCTGAAGGGGAGGCGGACCCTCCCCCTTACCCTAATTTTCAGAAACGCCAGATCTCGGAGATGGGTGATGCGATTTAACCGAAATTTTGTGTTTCTTATAGACTCAGAAACGGTTGAACTGATTTTCTTGAAATTTTCACAGATGGTGCATAATGATCCCGTGGTGAAAATAAGGTACTACGTTTTTTGATATCTCAAGGGGAGGCGGACCCTCCCCCTTACCCTAATTTTCAGAAACGCCAGATCTCGGAGGTGGGTGAGGCGATTTAACCGGAATTTTGTGTGCTCTCTTACAGTAACCTACAAACAAGCTTTTGGTGTCCAAATTTCGGATGGGGTACATAGGGGGCCGCCCCGCCCCCAAAACCTACCAAATATATATGTAGTACAATCACGACCATATGGGACTCAAATGAAAGGTATTTACGAGTAGAAAACGTATCTGATATCCAATTGTCGGACCAAGTGTTTGGGGGACCACCCCAACCCCCAAAACCCCCCCTAAATCGGACATATTTACTGACAATGGCAATATGGGACTCAAATGGATGGTATCTGCGAGTAGATTACGAATTTGATTGCCAAATGTGGGAGCAAGTTTCTGGGGGTCCATCATTTCCCCAAAACACCCCCCAAAGAAGAAGACCATAGTAATATGGGGCTCAAATGAAAAGTCTTTGGGGGTTAAGCACGAATCTGATATCAATATTCGGGAAAAAGTGTTTGTGGGCCACTTAACCCCATAAAACCACGCAAGTAGGGTGTATTTGCTGACTATTACAATATGGGGCTCAAATAAGAGGTATTTTAGAGTAGAACAAGATTCCGATAAACATTTTCATTGTCAAGTCACTGAGTGGCCGTCCCATCCCTCAAAACAGCCCTTAAACGGTCATGTTTCTCACCTATGGAAATATGGGGCTCAAATGAAAGGTAATTGGGAGTAGACTACGAATGTGATATCAACATTCGGGACCAACTGTCTAACCGACGTCCCACCTGCAAACAGGACGTATTTGCTCACCATGACAATATGGGTTTTAAAGAGAGTGGAGTTCAATATTGATAGTTTTTTGGGCCCATACCCCAAACCGGACATATTTGCTGACTTTTGCAGTAAGGCGGCTTAAATAAAAGGTATTTGAAATTAGCAAATGTATTTGATATCCAAATTTGAGGCCAATGGCAATATGGGGTTAAAATAAACGATATTTGAGAGTAGAGCAACATGCTGATATATTTCCAGTGCTAAGTGTCCCCAAAACATCCCTAAATCGGACATATTTATCGACCATGTCAATGTGGGGCTCAAGTGAAAGGTGTCTAGATGTAATTTTTTAGTAGAGAAACTTCCAGTAAAAGGAGTCCTCACAAATGTTGCCATTATAAGTGAGATGATAAGCAAAGTAGAAATCTCTTTTCGTTGTTTTCGCTTACCTCTAAATATAGTCAATATATTGGGTTGCCCAAAAAGTAATTGCGGATTTTTCATATAGTCGGCGTTGACAAATTTTTTCACAGCTTGTGACTCTGTAATTGCATTCTTTCTTCTGTCTGTCATCAGCTGTTACTTTTAGCTTGCTTTAGAAAAAAATCCGCAATTACTTTTTGGGCAATCCAATACAATCTGAACCCCACATAACCTATTACCAGTGTTTTTCATCCTGAAATTCCGGATTTAAGCTTACTCATTATTTACCCACCTTATGTTTGATGATTACTTCGATAAACATATGTGCAAATATGTGTTGACGTTGAGCCTGGGAGTGAGAGATCATTCGTGTTTTGTGAAATCATCCCATGTTGATATGGTCTTCATGAGTCCAGAGAAAAAGTTCTTGGTTATGAAAAATACCAAAATACCGGACATTTAAGTATGTTGGTCTTGTCGTAAATTGAATACGATGGGCTTAAAAGTTCATAGTTGTTGAAGTTCACATTGCAAATATTTTATTTACATTTTGTTTTATATCCACTATCATGGGATGAGCGGTATATTCATTTCGTCATTCCATTTGAAATCGACTCTAAAAACTGCATATATATTCTTGATAGTTGTAAAATTCTAAGACTAATTAACGGAGTCCATGTGTTTGTCTGTCGGTAAGACAGTCCTACAGTTCAGTAATCACACCACAGCTTTTCAAAATTTGAGCTGTTAAGTTGAAATTTGGCACAACTCCGTATTTTTTCCACACAGTTAAGTTCCTGAAAGTGTAAACTCCGACTATATTTGGATATATCTGGCATATAGACCGGTATAGGCTCTTAAGCCCATAATAACCGCATTTAGGTTCCTGTTTTGCTGAAATTTGTTACAGTGGGTTGAACAGTGGGTCCCCAATATACAGCCCGTATATGGTCCATATCAATTATCTCATTTATGACCCCATTTCAGTGAAATTTAAAACAGTGAGTTACACTACGGATATCCGAACCGAATATGGCCAATATAGGCTCATATTTAGATATAGTTATTATATTGATGGATCTGCCGATTTGAGGTCATGGATGCATAGTAGACAAAATTTTTACCCGATTTCTCTGAAATTCGGCACTGTGAGCTGCAATAGGCTCTCCCATTTTCCAATTAAAGCTTCTAGCTGCGTAACTAGGATGATAGAGAGATGGGTTTATATGACAGCTATATCACCGGAGTCGTATAGCGGAGGCCTACGTAGCACAGACGACGTTAGCATCTCCCTCATGAGGCTGAAAGCCTGGGATCGAATCCTGGCGAGAACATCGGAAAAAAATTTCAGCGATGATTATCCCCTTACTAATGCTGGCTGCATTTAAGAGGCACCATGTAAAAACTTCTCCCCAAAGAGGAATCGCACTGCGGCGCGCCGTTCGGTCTCGTCTCTAAAAAAGGAGCCCCCTTGTCATTGTGCTTAAACTTAAATCGAACAACACTCATTGATTTGTGAAAAGTTTGCCCCAGTTCCTTAATGGAATGTTTATCAGCAAATTTGAATTTGCATACCAGTCTATGGACTGATTTTGAGCGTAATTGGCACATTTGTTGGAAGTCAAAACAAAATACTACACGCGAAATTTCAGCCAAATTGGACAAAAATTGCGGTTTGTAACGGCTCAAGAAGTCAAATCGGGAGATAGGTTTATACGGAAGCTATATCAGGTTATAGACCGATTTGAACCCTACTTGACCCATTTCTTGGGATTTTTAATAGAACACCATCTGCAAAATTTCTGCAAAATCGGACAAAAATTGCGACTTGTAACGGCTCAAAATGTCAAATCGTGTGATTGGTTTATATGGGAGCTATGGCAGGTTATAGACCAATTTTAACCCTACTTGGCACAGTTGTTGGAAGTCAAAACAGAACCTCACGGGATATATTTCGGTCAAACCGTACAAAAATGGTGTCTTCCAGGGGCTCAAAATGACAAATCTGGAAATCGGTTAATATGGGAGCTACATCTAAAACTGAACCGATATGGCCCATATCCGCCGGTTATCTGTTGAAATCACGATACAGTCTTTAAGAATGAAGATAATGAGCTGAAACTTAGCACTTTTTCTTATTGTCTGGTTAAGTTCGAAGATGGGCTGTATCGGACTATAACTTTATATAGCCCTTATTTAGATCGATCTACCGGTTACGAGGGTTGCCTTTTATATTTTTGGATTAGAAAACAAAAACAAATATAAATCATCGAAAATCGCTTTATTGTTTTTTAAAATATTGGTTGCCCAAAAAGTAATTGCGGATTTTTTAAAAGAAAGCAAATGCATTTTTAATAAAACTTAGAATGAACTTTAATCAAATATATAATTGCCATTTTGTTCGATAACCTTTTGCCATCTTCCTGGCAAATTTAGTATTCCACGCTCGTAGAACTTCTGGCCTTTATCTGCAAAAAACTGAACCAAGTGCGATTTTATAGCCTCATCATTGCCGAAAGTTTTACCATTTAAGGAGTTCTGCAAAGATCAAAATAAATGGTAGTCTGATGGTGCAAGGTCAGGGCTATATGGTGGATGCATCAAAAGTTCCCAGCCAAGCTCACTCAGTTTTTGGCGAGGGACCAAAGAAAAGCGTTGTCCTGGTGGAATATGACACCTTTAGGATTGACCAATTCTGGTCGCTTCTCCTTGATGGCTGTATTCAATTTGTCCAATTGTTGACAGTAAACATCCGAATTAATCGTTTGGTTCCTTGGAAGCAGCTCAAAATATACCACACCCTTCCAATCCCACCAAACAGACAGCATAACCTTCTTTTGGTGGATATCAGCCTTTGAAGTGGTTTGAGCTGGTTCACCATGCTTGGACCATGATCGTTTTTGACTAACGTTGTTGTAAACAATCCATTTTTCATCTCCAGTTATGATTCGTTTTAAAAACGGATCAAATTCATTGCGTTTAAGGTGCATATCACAAGCGTTGATTCGGTTTGTTAAATGAATTTCTTTCAATACATGTGGTACCCATATTAAAATTGACGCCAAACAAACAAATGTAAAAAAAATTTCGCGCACTTTTTTTCTTCACTTTTTTTTCAAGCTAAACGTAACAGCTGATAACTGACAGAAGAAAAAATGCAATTACAGAGTCACAAGCCGTTGAAAAAATTTGTCAACGCCGACTATATTACTACTATATTACCGACAATTACTTTTTGGGCAACCATATTCCCCCGGTAGCCAAGTTGGTATCGTGTTTGGATTACCAGTGCAGGGGTCGTGGGTTCGATTCCCGCCATAAGCCTTGGTCTGTCGCAACTGTGGTATCGCAATGGACCTAAAATTGTCAAAGTGAGTCTGTAAAGGACTGCCACTCTTACCTTACCTAACCCCATTTCACACTTTTGCATGCGTTTAAACCAATTGTCGAAGCACTTTTGCCACTCTGATTGAGGTATCTTCAAAACATGCATTCTGAACGCATCAACCGCTTCTTCAGGTGTCGAAAAACATTGACCTCCCATGTTACTTTTTACGTACGGGAATAAAAAGAAGTCATTCGGTGCCAAGTGAGGACTATACGGAGGATGACTCATCAAATCCATGTTTTGAGTGCTCAAAAATGCTGTTGTTTCAGCCGATGCGTCTTGGAGTGAACTACGATCCGTCTTCGGTGGTTGCTTTTCCTGATTTCTTGGAAGACAACTACCAAACCAATGGTTGCGTACCAATTAGAATTGACTGTTCTGCAGTGTTCCTGTGGAACGATTACGATATGTGCAGTTTTTACCGAAAAAAACAGGCGACCTTTTGCTTGGAAGTGCTTCGTGCGCGAGCAACTTTTGTAGGATTTGGCTGATCTTGAAACACCCATACAGTCAACAGCTGTTTAAATTCGGGCTCATACGCATAAATCCACGTTTCATCACCTGTCACAATGTCATAGACGTGTTTCGAAGAATCGCGATCGTATTTTTTAAGCATTTCTTTTGAGTGATTGATAAACTGTGTGGGATCCAACGTAAACAACTTTTTTTTTGACGGTCAAATGTTCATGCAATCTTGAATGTGTGCTGGTCCCACTAAGTCTTAAGGTTGTCTCAGTCTCACGGCAGGTCACATGACGATTTTGCAATACCAGTTGGCGCACAGAATCAATAATTTTTGGAGGAACAACTGATTTTGGACGACCTTTACAAAGTTCGTCTTGGGGTAAACTACAACCTCGGTTGAATTCACCATTCCATCGATAAACACTGGTCCTTGATGGAGCTTCACTGCCAAAATATTGAATTAAGTTCATCGATGCACTGTTGTTGAATTAATCCAAGTCGAAAGTTGTAAAAATTAATCGCACGTAAATGTTCACGACTTAATTTCATTATCTGCGCGAGATGAATCTTTTATTTTACTGTAAACAACACAAAAAGCGCTCGTATGTCAAAACGTTCTAAATATGTATAAACTCGAAAATGTCAAGTTTTAAGATAGAGTTGTCAGTTGGCGGATTGTAACACAAGGGTTGTCCAATCCCGAAATAAAAAAGGCAATCCCGAAAGGTATAACGAGTTACAGAAAAATTCTTGTGGAGCGAAACAACAAAACGTCCGCTACGGCTCAAAGAAGATGAATTGCCTTTTTCAGGCAATTATAACAAAAAGGATCCATAAGCTTTTAATTTTATAAAAAATTTCTATGACACTTTGATTAAAAAGAAATGTTTTAATATATATTTCTTTTAATTTTTATTTTCAGGTAAACGAGCTCTAAAACCTTTAGTTTGCGGACTGTAAGTATGTCAAACTACTTTTTATACAAATCCGTTGAACATAAGAGTTTTCTTAAATATCCTTCACTCCATCAAAAGTGTAGAGCCATATAGTGCGCAGGTAGTACAAGGATCTTAGATAGAGGGAAATGGGCTTTAATTCGTGAATCCTTCAAAAAATTCAAAATTTCATCGAATATCCATCAAAAATCGAAGTTTCATTATGAAAACTTTAAATTGGCTGTATCTCCTAAACTATGCGTCGTAGAGGGAAATGGGCCTTAATTCATGACCCCTTCAAAAAATTCAAAATTTCATCAAAGATCCATCAAAAATCGAAATCTCACCATGAAAACTTTAAATTGGCTGTATCTCCTAAACTATGCGTCGTAGAGGGAAATGGGCCTTAATTCGTGACTCCTTCAAAAAATTCAAAATTTCATCAAAGATCCATCAAAAATCGAAATTTCACCATGAAAACTTTAAATTGGCTGTATCTCCTAAACTATGCGTCGTAGAGGGAAATAGGTCTTAATTTGTGACTCCTTCAAAAAATTCAAAATTTCATCAAAGATCCATCGAAAATCGAAATTTCACCATGAAAACTTTAAATTGGCTGTATCTCCTAAACTATGCGTCGTAGAGGGAAATGGGCCTTAATTTGTGACTCCTTCAAAAAATTCAAAATTTCATCGAAGATCCATCAAAAATCGAAGTTTCATTATGAAAACTTAAAATTGGCTGTATCTCCTAAACTATGCGTCGTAGAGGGAAATGGGCCTTAATTCTTGACTTTTTCAAAAAATTCAAAATTTCATCGAAGATCCATCAAAAATCGAAATTTCACTATGAAAACTTTAAATTGGCTGTATCTCCTAAACTATGCGTCGTAGAGGGAAATGGGCCTTAATTCGTAACTCCTTCAAAAAATTCAAAATTTCATCGAAGATCCATCAAAAATTAAAGTTTCATTATGAAAACTTGGCTGTATCTCCTAAACTATGCGTCGTAGAGGGAAATGGGCCTTAATTTGTGACTCCTTCAAAAAATTCAAAATTTCATCGAAGATCTATCAAAAATCGAAATTTTAATATGAAAGCTTTAAATTGGCTGTATCTCCTAAGAAAGATTTGCTCTGCTATTAGAGCGATATCAAGATATGGTCCGGTTTGGACCACAATTAAATATTATGTTGGAGACCAGTGTAAAATGTCAGTCAAATCGAATAAGAATTGCGCCCTTTGGGGGCTCAAGAGGTAAAATAGAATAATCGGTTTATATGGGAGCTGTATCAGGCTATAGACCGATTCAGACCATAATATACACGTATGTTGATCGTCGTACAAAATTTCAGGCAAATCGGATAATAATTGCGACCTCTAGAGGCTCAAGAAGTCAAGATCCCAGAACGGTTTATATGACAGCTATATCAGGTTATAAACCGATTTGATCCAATCTTGGCACAGTTGTTGGATATCATAACAAAATACTTCGGCCAAAATTTCATTCAAATCGGATAAGCGACTCTAGCGACTCAAGACCCAAGATCGGTTTATATGGCAGCTATAACAGGTTATGGACCGATTTGAACCTTACTTGGCACAATTGTTGGATATCATAACAAAACACGTCATGCAAAATTTCATTTAAATCGGATAAGAATTGCGCACTCTAGAGGCTCAAGAAGTCAAGACCCAAGATCGGTTTATATGGCAGCTATATCAGGTTATGGACCGATTTGAACCATACTTAGCACAGTTGTTGAAGGTCATAGCGAAACACGTGATGCAAAATTTCATTCCAATCGGATAATAATTGCGACCTCTAGAGGCTCAAGAAGTCACCACCCAAGATCGGTTTATATGGCAGCTATAACAGGTTATGGACCGATTTGATCCTAACTTAGTTGTTAGATATCATAACAAAACACGTCTTAGCACAGTTGTTGAAAGTCATAGCGCAACACGTCATGCAAAAATTTCATTCCAATCGGATATGAATTTCGCCCTCTAGAGGCTCAAAATCAAGACCCAAGATCGGTTTATATGGCAGCTATATCAAAACATGGACCGATATGACCCATTTACAATCTTAAACGACCTACACTAATGAAAAGTATTTGTGCAAAATTTCAAGCGGCTAGCTTTACTCCTTCGACAGTTAGTGTGCTTTCGACAGACAGACGGACGGACGGACAGACGGACGGACGGACAGACGGACGGACGGACAGACGGACGGACGGACATGGCTAGATCGACATAAAATGTTACGACGATCAAGAATATATATACTTTGTGGGGTCTCAGACGAATATTTCGAGTAGTTTCAAATAGAATGACGAAATTAGTATACCCCCATCCTATGGTGGAGGGTATAAAAAGTCTTATTGTACCCACCACCGAAGGATGGGGTATATTCAGTTTGTCATTCCGTTTGCAACACATCTAAATATCCATTTCCGACCCTATGAAGCATATATAAAAGCCACATAAAAGCCACATTTATTATCCGATTTTGCCAAAATTTCCGACAGTGAATTGCGAAAGGCCACTCGACACTCCTCTTCAATTTGGTCCAGATCGGTCCGGATTTTGATATAGCTGCCATATATACCAATCCCTCGATTTAAGGTCTTCGGCTCATAAAAGGCCCATTTATTGTCCCATTTCGCCGAAATTTGGGAGATTGATTTGTGTTGGGCCCTTCGATATTCTTCTTACATTTGGCTCATATCGGTGCAGATTCGGATTTAGCTGCCATATATACCGATCTCTCGATTTTAAGTTTTGGGCATATAAAAGGCGCATTTATTATCTGATATCGCCAAAATTCGGGACAGTGAGTTGCGTTAGACCCCTTGACATCCTTCTGCAATTTCGCCCAGATCGGTGCAGATTTGTATATAGATGTCATATAGACCGATTTCTCGATTTTTAGTTTTGGGCACATAAAATGCGCATTTATTGTCCGATTTCGCCCAAAATTTAGGACTGTGAGTTGCGTCAGGCCCAGCGACATCCTTCTTCAATTTGGCCCTGATCGGTCCAGATTTGGATATAGGTGTCATATAGACCTATATCTCAATTTAAGGTCTTGGTCCCATAAAAGGCGCCTTTATTATCCGATTTTTCTGAAATTTGGGACAGTGTGTTGTGTTAGGCCCTTTGATATCCTTTTTCAATTTTGCCCAGATTCGTCCAGATTTGGATATAGCTGCCTTATAGACCGATCTTTCGATTTAAGGTCTTGGGCCTATAAAAGGCGCATATAATGTCCGATTTCGCCGAAAATTGGGACAGTGATTTGAGTTAGGCCCTTCTACATCTTTTCAAAATTTGGCCCAGATCGGTCCAGATTTGGATATAGCTGCCATATAGACCGATCTCTCGAATTAAAGTCTTGACCCGATAAAATTCGCATTTATAATCCGATTTCGCTAAAATTTGACACAGTGACTTATCTTAGGCTTTTCGACATCCGTGTCGTTTATGGTTCTGATAGGTCTAAATTTGGATATAGCTACCAAAAAGACCAAATTTTGTTCTACAACTTTTTCTAATAGCTGTATAATTGACTATCCCTTACTTGTACACTGGACAAAGTATGACGAGTTTCCAATAATCGGTTTTGTGGCCTTCCATGTATTTTAATGAAATAAGTGTCGTGTCAGGGTATCGCCTTTGGTCTTATATCTCAGCCGCGAAACCGTAGGTTCTTGCTGCCTTGTTATTTTTCAGCCGGGATGTTGCGAATTTTATTCATTCTGGCTAGGCAGTGTGCACTTAATATCGTCTAAAAACCAACAGCCTTGGCATGACCATGGCCTCAAACTCAAAATTATTATTGACTCATATAACTTTTTGTGCAACAACATTAACTAATACCCTTTTCCGTTATGATTGAGCCTTCGTTCATAGCAAACCCTAAAAGCATGCAGTAATTTTTAAACTAAATTGGATCATACTCAGCATTTAAAGAAAGCCAACCTTGTATGAGGAAACTCCATTGTAAACAAGTGTTTAAATATTTATTTTCATCAGTCTAATTCATTTTCTTATTACAACATTTTCAAAGAAATCTCCATTGTACCCATGTCACATGTCTTGCGCTTGTTTCACTTGAATTAGCTATGGTCGATCATAAACCCATTCACATACCTGGGTATACGAGTGAGTGTATATGCAAATATAAAAGGGCTTTTTTGTTTACTTATTCAAATGCTTGCAAATCCGATTTGACAATTGAAATGAAAGAAAAGCAAAATCAACAATTTGTGTTGTTTTTTTTTATTGTACTCGTAGTTGTTTTAATTCACATACAATTTTCACATTGCCAGACTACTTAAAATGCATAGAGCCATGTTCTGAATGTCAAGTGCAGACGATCCAAGGACCCGCAATGGCAAGAAGCACCCTTTTTGTTGTGAATTAAACATTGTTGTTATCCTTGACACTGACACTAATCTGAATTAGACAGGGTTTGGTGCGCGAAGGCAAGGGCGAGGGCGATTGCGACGACGAGTGCTAAAAGATAAAGTAAACATGGCATTACAATAATAATAACAACAGCAGTAGCAACAAAACCACATGAAATTACAACAAACAAGCAAACAAATAAACATTGGAAATGCATTTTGAATATGTCCTGACAGCAACAGCAACAACAACAACAGCTGTGGCACACTCCTGTTAAAACACACTCAGCAGCTCATGGCCTTGCTAATGCAGCTGCAGAAAAAAATATCCCTTCAATGAATATAGACTCCCTCGCACATATATGTTGACTAGGGTGTTTCGAAACAAAATTCTCTATAAAGTGTACATATAAAAGCAGACTTTCGAGAAATTTTCTTTAAAATTAATTTTTTTAAAAAAATTTGAAATAAAAACGAAATTTTCTATAAAAAAATTTATTTCCACATCATTTTTATTAAAGAAAATCCATAATGAAAATCCCATTTCGATAAAATTTCGACGTTAACCTAATTTTCATAATTTTCCTGTGAAAATCTAATTTTAATGATATTTTCTTTAAAATCTAATTTTAGTATTTCGTATGAAATTTAATTTTTTTTTTCATACATAAAAAAAGTCCACGAAATTCTCGATGAAATCACATTTTGAAGAAATATCTATAAAATCAAATTTTCATAGATTTTCATATATAAATCAAACAAAGAGACAGACAGGCGGACATAGCTAAATCGAATCAGAAAGTGATGTTGAGTCGATCGGTATCAATGGGTCTATCTCTCTTCCTTCTGGATGTTACAAACAAGTGTACTAAGTTATAATACCCTGTACCACAGTAGTGGACTCAAAAACGGCTGAACCGATCTTTTCGAACGCATTATGAACGCGTGACGAAAATAGGGTACTTCATATTTTTTTATCTGACCCACTTGTCTGTTAGCCACGAAAGCCTATAACGAAAGCTATACTGAACTTCCTGCTTACTTCCGTTCAGTAATAGCCACGTCTGGATCTCCTGGTAGGATTTTCGCCGTCCTACTGACCGCTTGGCTGTTCCACAGTGTTACATGGTTCATCGTCGAGTTAAGGGGGTTTGTCGCCCACGCTCTTAATTCGATCTGTGTCGCCCCGAAAGGCTTCGGGTTAACCAAGTTCTTAGACGGTAATCTTTCACTGCCAAATTGTCTGCTTTTTCAGACGGACAATGACATAGGTAATGGTCCAACGTCTCATCATCTTCCCCCCATAACTTGTCGCACCGATTTTGCATAAGTGACCTCGTAGTCCTATGTGCCCCGTTATGATACCGAAAGCTATACTGACCCCTGCTTACTTCCTTCAAGTAAAAGTCTCGTCTTCTCACGATCCGGATCTCCCCATAAGATTTTCGCCATCCTACTGAACAATTTGCTGTTCCACAGTGTTACATGAGCGTTCGTCGCCCCGCCCCTTAACTCGAGCAGCGTTGACCCAAAAGTCTGCGGCCCAACCTAGTTTATTGACTGTAGTCCTGTCGTCCTCACTGTCAAATCGTCTGCTTTTTCATTTCCCATTAACACGCTACGGCCCGCACCCAAAAGATGAGTCCTGTCGTCCTAACTGTCAAATCGTCAGCTTTTTCATTTCCTATTAACACACTACGGCCCGGCACCCAATGGATGAGGATTGTGTCATCCTCTCCTTCTTCCACTCCAAGACTGTTAGTGACCTGATTGTCCGTAAAGATGTACCCAATCGACGTATTCGCGTTCACACCACATCACCTCACTCATTCCATGATCGCCCGGATCTTCGCCATTAGATCCGTATTATGGTCAGACCATCTCAAACAGATATCAGTCCCTGGGTTCTCAATGTAGACCTCCAGGCCCACTGTATCCTCTAGCTTTGATTCACCTGTATAGCATGATCACTTCTTTCTTTAATTGGCTATGACAGAACATTTGTTCCCCCAGCCGAGCCCAGAATAGCCTTCCAAGCGCCTTGATCTTTTGCGCTCATTCTAAAATATCTGACATCAAGTTTCGAGGTGTCTCCCACCACTTGGTCGTGCCATCGAGCTTTTGGTCTTCCCGGTTTGCCTGTTTGTCTTCAAAACACTTCTTTGCTGGAGCTTTTTCATCCATGATCTTTTTTGCTTGAGCCATACCATGATCTCTCACTTGGCAATACCAGAGTAACGTCCTTCTTAGTACCGGTATCTGTTAGCCGCGATATGTTCCAATGTCTCATCATCTTCCCCTCATGCCCCGTACATGCTATCACTTGCCCTATCGATTTTGCGTAAGTGAACTCGTGGTCGTATGTGCCCTGTTATGATACCAAAAGCTATACTGACTTCCTTCTTATATCCCTTCAGTAATTGCCTTGTCTGCTCACGATCCGGATCTCCCCATAGGATTTTCGCTATCCTACCGACCGTTTTTCTGTTCCATTCGTTGCCCACTCCCTAAAACAGATCTCAGTCCCTGTATTCTCATTGTAGACCCCAAGTCCACTTTGTTATCTAGTTTTGATTCACCTGTATAACATGATCTCTCATTTGGCAATACCAGAGTTCCGTTGATCTTTGTACCGGTGTCTGTTAGCCGCGATATATTCCAATGTCTCATCATCTTCTCCTCATGCCCTACACATGGTATCACTTGCCACACCCATTTTGTGTAAATGAACTCGTGGTCCAATGTGCCCTGTTATGATACCGAAAGCTATACTGACCTCCTTCTTACATTCTTTCAGTAATAGACGCGGTTTCTCACGATCTTGATATCCCAATTGAATTTTCGCCATTCTCGTGGCCCTGTTATGATACCGAAAGCTAAACTGACCTCCTTCTTACATCCTTTCAGTAATAGCATCGATTTTTCTCGATCCGGATCTCCCCATAACATTTTCGCCATCCTACCGACCGTCCGTTTCGTTGTTCCATTCGCCGTCCATGCCCGCAAAAAAGATCTCAGTCCCTGTGTTCTTAATGTATATCCCAATACCATTCTATCTAGCTTCCCACGCCCGAAAACACATCTGTCCCCACGCCCGAAAATAGATTTCAGTTCCTGGGTTCCCAATATGATCTCTATCTTTGGTTAATCTGTTTAGCATGATCTCCCAGAACTCAGTACTAGAGTAACGTCAATCCAAGACTGTGCCTCGCACTCGACCTCAAGCGCCATCTCAGGTATCCGATCGGAAACCTATTCTAATCCTTCCGGGTTTTCTATCGTCGCCTCGATTATACCGCTATTGTATGACCTGCTTCCATCCTCTAACTCTCTAACTCTCTTATCGTCTAAGTCTCATAGCCACAGTGGATGTCTCATACTTAACCTGTATGTCAATGGGTCGGATAACTAGAATAGTTTGCAATGCCCCAACTGGACGGTCCTCATCGCTCCGCCTATGCCTAGACAACTTGTTGTCTGAACCTGTTGTATTATTTTTACGTTGCACCTTTTCTCCGTCCCAGTGCACCAAACTACTTAGGCGTAAGCAATTATTGGTCTCATCACTCTCCTGTGGAGCCAGTGGACTATCCTCGGATTCAAGCTCCATTGAGAGCCCACGGTCCGTCTACATATTGCCCAACATCTGTGAACATTCCCAGAACGCTCTTGAATGTGACACGCCAGCCAGTGGTCTAACCTCGTATTTAAGCTTCGTTTAGAGCCTATGGCGCGTCTGCATGGTGCCCAACATCTGTGAACCTTTTCAGTACGCTCTTGAATTTGACACGCTCCTTTAGAGCCAGTGGACTATCCTCGTATTTAAGCCCCATTTAGAGCCGTCTACATAGTGCCCAACATCTGTGAACCTTTTCAGTACGCTCTTGAATTTGACACGCTCCTTTAGAGCCAGTGGACTATCCTCGTATTTAAGCCCCATTTAGAGCCTACGACCCGTCTACATAGTGCCCAACATCTGTGAACCTTCTCAGAACGTTCTCGAACGTGACCCTTTCAATACAGTTTTCTGTCCAAGATCACTTGTAAGTATTTGACCTTGTCAGATATCGAAATCGTCTTATTGAGGAAATGTGGTGCCTTAAATTGGCCCACCTTCGTCTTCCTCGCAAACAGGCATATTTCAGTCGTCTCTGGGTTAACATTGAGACCCCAAGGTCTAGCCCAGTCATATGCAAGACCATTTCAGCCCTTCTGCATAGCTCGTTCGGATACCCCTTAGCAGTATTATAACATCGTCTGCATAGCAGACGGTGTCAAGTCCCTCCTCAGTCAGCATCCGTAATAGGTCATTTATGGTGATCACCCATAGGTGGTCCCCCTATGACGTGCCTTGTGCCACTTTCTCCTTTATATTTATGCCATGGGACCCACAATTTATCCACCTGTT
Source organism: Stomoxys calcitrans (assembly GCF_963082655.1). Classification (NCBI taxonomy): domain Eukaryota; kingdom Metazoa; phylum Arthropoda; class Insecta; order Diptera; family Muscidae; genus Stomoxys; species Stomoxys calcitrans. Next base: position 132,332,236 of record NC_081556.1, on the reverse strand, counting down.
CCTTAGCACATGGTTTATCCCAGTCTCTAAGGACCGGGTCCACCCTATACTGGTCTAATGATTGGATCAGTGTGAAGATTGGATCAGTAGGTGGTCCCCCTGTGATGTGCCTTGTGCCACTTTCTCCTTTATATTTATGCCATGGGGCACATAATTTTTCCATCTGTTCCTTAGCATATGGTTTATCCCTGTCTCTAAGGAACGGGTCCACCCTACACTGGTCTAAAGATTAAATCAGTGTGTCGGCCCACACATGGTTAAAAGCCCAACTCGATGTCAATGCAAACCGCCAGTGTATATGTCTTGCCATCGAAGGATTCTTCTATTTTATACCCAATCTGCACGAGCAGGGCAGTCTCCAAAGTCCTTCCCTTGTCATAGGGCATGGTGTTTTGTATTTGAACTGTTCGCTGGATGACCTACTCTTTATCATGGTTTCCACAATACGTTCCATGGTATTGTGCAGAAAGGCGAATGATTTTAAGGTCTTTCGGCCTTTGGTGTCGCATAACTTGCCTTGTCTAAGGATTGAATCAATGTGTCGGCCCGAACATTGTTAAAAGCCCCCTCGATGTCAATGCATACCGACAATGTGTACTTCTTGGCATCGAAAGATTTTTCTATTTTACGCACAACCCAGTCTCCACCTATCTTTCCTTGTCATAGGCGTTCTGTTTGTACTTGAGCAGTTCCTACTTTTTATCATCGTATCCACAATAAGTTCCGTAGTTTTGAGTAGAAAGGATGTAAAGCTTATAGGCCTGTATGCCTTTGGTGTCGCATTATTTGCCTTGCCGGGCTTGGGTGTAAATACCACCTTTGCCTTCTGCCAGGCTTTCAGAGTATATGAAAGTCCTAGGCACGCTGTGAAAATAATACCCAGATGGGGCGTCATATTGGTTGCCCAAAAAGTAATTGCGGATTTTTTAAAAGAAAGTAAATGCATTTTTAATAAAGCTTAGAATGAACTTTAATCAAATATACTTTTTTTACACTTTTTTTCTAAAGCAAGCTAAAAGTAACAGCTGATAACTGACAGAAGAAAGAATGCAATTACAGAGTCACAAGCTGTGAAAAAATTTGTCAACGCCGACTATGTGAAAAATCCGCAATTACTTTTTGGGCAACCCAATATAATCGGCCTCCTTCTGTAATAACGCTTATAATCGTCTAATAGTTGGAAGCCACCGTAGCGCAGAGTTTAGTATGTCCGCCTATGACGCTGAACGCATGAGTTCGAATCCTGGCAAGACCATCAGAAAAATTTTTCAGCGGCGGTCTTCCCCTCCTAATGCTGGTAACATTTGTGAGGTTCTATGCCATGTAAAACTTCTCTCCAAAGAGGTGTCGCTCTGCGGCACGCCGTTCGGACTCGGCTATAAAAAGGAGGCCACCTATTGAGCTTAAACTTCAATAGGACTGCACTCATTGATATGTGAGAAGTTTGCCTCTATTCCTTAGTGGAATGTTCATGGGCGAAATTTGCATTTGCAGTAGTCCAACACATTCGGGTGACTTTAAAGCTCCTCAAGGCTTCCTTTACCATAAATTCCGTTATGATGAGCCTTCTATCATCCTAGTTATTACAAGATTCCGGTATCGCCGTGAGTCCCTTTATAACCTGTGGGAAGTGCGTTTTCATCAAAAGCCTCAGCATGTCCTCCGTTGTCTCTGCTCTCACTCCCATGTCATCTACTTGCTTTTCAGTTTGGACATGGGTTTTTGAGAGAAACTTTTCCTTCGCGGCCTCACTAACGCCATTGACCTATTCGCCGAAATCTTTCAGAAGACATATTTTGCCTCTTTGGTAATCTTATTGCTTCCCTAAGGCGGTGTGCAGTTCACATCCCAGTAATCTTTCGCTGTTTTACGACCTTCTCTGTTGTAGAGTCTGCGGACCTATTTCCCAATGTTGCGAATCTCCCCGGTCATGCAGGGTTTTTCTTGGGCTGATTGCCTTTCTTGAAGAGGACAATTATCTTCTTCAAAAAATCAACTTTGCACAAAAAACTCTATGTTATGCAAATTACCATGTATTTTAATGAAATTTAAAATTTTTAAAAAATTTTCTTTAAATTTTTAAAAAATTTTCTTTAAATTTTTAAAAAATTTTCTTTAAATTTTTAAAAAATTTTCTTTAAATTTTTAAAAAATTTTCTTTAAATTTTTAAAAAAAAATTTCTTTAAATTTTTAAAAAATTTTCTTTAAATTTTTAAAAAATTTTCTTTAAATTTTTAAAAAATTTTCTTTAAGTTTTTAGTGGATTTATTTCCCAATCCACCCTCATGTACAATCTCAATACCTATTTTTTTTTTTTTTTTGAAAATTCACATGGCATTGCAAAAAGCGGAAAAATTTCACATGCAGTGCCAAGACTCGCATATAGCGAAGGTCACAATCAAATACACTGGCAAATTTTTCCTCATTTTGCCCCTGAAAATAAGGGAGGAATTCAGTGATCATTTATCCGCAAAAGTGGGTAGCAAAACAGTAAAAGGGAGAATGACAAACAAACAACAGTTGTTTTAAATCTACGGGTGCCTTTATATGTGCGGCCTCGAAAAAGGTCATCGTGGGCTGGATGCACACTGTCTGTGCTGGTAAAGTCATCATGAAAGGCATTCGGCCGGCCATATTGGTGCAGATAAAGCGAAACCAAAGAATCGATGTTTGTGTAACGTGGTCGGTCGGATATCGAAAATGCATTATCCTGTGATAAACAGCAATAAAAAGGGGATTCTATAAATATGGATGAATGAGCAAATGCAACATGAAAATCTACTTCCCTAGCCTAGTGTTGACTGTCGCTTATGAAGGTATGCAAGCATGCACGCACGCCTGTCTGCGTGCCAACCAATCTGCCATCCTTCAAAGGTGAACATTAAATTTACCCTTAAGTGTTCATTGTTGGCCACTCGACCTCCATTGCGTTTTGGCTTCATTTTTTTTCCTCGGTCCAGACCACCAATTGAATATTATTCAGTGCTATATGGGAATCTTTGCTGCAGACATTGAGGGGTTGCTGTGTCTCTGTTTGTTGTCAAAATGCGTCAATATTAAATTTTGGCCTGCAATGCCTTTAAGGGTCATTGCATTATTCAAAAGGCAGCCAAAGTGTTTGCTAAGGAAACAGTGTACATAAACAGATAGCCTTTAACGTGATAAAATCTTTTTCAATGGCAGAAAGGCCAGACATTCGTATGCACTGCAAGTACCAAAAGATTGCTAGTGAGGCGTGTGCTGCAACCTTTTGGAGCTTTCTCTTAAAAATCAATGAATTTCAATGATTTTTCGCCATGCTTCGTTGAATCTTAGTTTTCAAAGGCTTTTTTTGTAGCCAAATGTTGAAAAATTAAAATTTTTATTAGGAGTTTTAGCAAAAATTTCTTTTGATTTCTATAAACGTTCTTAAAAAAATAAATTTTTTTTAAATTTTCTAGGAAAATCAAATTTTTCTAGAAAAATCAAAATTTGACCACATTTTTACTTCAAACCAAATCAAAGACATTAACAAATGTCCACTTTGTCATATCCATCACAATGTAATTTGACCAAGCTCCCATGATGCCCTGCACTGCGTCAGCAGTTGCATTTTTTTATTGATCTTCGTGGACATTGACCATTACATTTAACTGCCTCTATACCTATGCACTAACATACACAGACACACACACACACACATCCATAGAGAGTTATTCACACACCCATCTAATTGGAGGCAATTAAAGGTGCACAGCACAAAAGGAACAGAGCACCCTTTGGCAGTTTTTACGTTCATGCTTGTCAACACAAAGTGCCAAACAAGTGATGTTGGCTACAACAAATGTGGACTTTCTCTGCGCAAAAATACCATAAAAATAAAAGCGAAAAAAATCAACCTTAAGTTTATGATAGGAAGAACAAACAAGGCGGCAAGCAATACAGGCAGTTGATAAAAACGCGAAAATGCCAAGAATGAAATGCGAAAATGTGGAAAAACTCCATCAACCGGCTCTAATGAAATTCAAGACTAAGAACACAAAATGAGAAGGGGGAGGAGAAAATGGGTTCTCACTTACCATCACTTTTGAACACTGAGAAAAAAATTTGTTTATTAGCCAAAACTTGTGAGTTAAGGCTAACCAGCTACTAAGTACTTAATTTCCCATGATCATTCCATTAAGTAACAGGGGATACTTCTCTCATATGAATGAGTGGAGTCCGATTAAAGTTTAAGCTCAATTATGAGAAGCCTCCTTTTTATGCTCAGTCCCAACAGCGTTTCGTATAGCGACTCCCTTTGGTAGAGAAGATTTAGCATGGCAGTATATCTCACAAATGTAGCCAGCATTCGTAAAGAGACAACCACAACTGAAAATTTTTCAGATGTTCACGCAGGGCCGTACCCAGCCCTGACACAAATCACTGTTTCAAATTTCTGTGAAATAAGTCTGTAATCGGAATAATGATGTTGATCGAAGGCTTATCATTACAGAATTTATGATGAAGGAATACTTGAGGCGCTTCAAACCATTTAAGTCAGCCGGACATGGTGAAATATTTTCTTACTACAGAAGGAGACTGACTATCTGGCTCCCCATCTGGCCAATATCTTCACTGCGTTCCTAGGACTTGCATATACACCGAAAGCCTGGCAGGAGACAAGGGTTGTATTTATACCCAAGCCCAGCAAGTCAAGTTATGCGACACCAAAAGCCTACAAACCTATAAACCTTACGTCCTTTCCAGAAGGCACGTCTCAAGGGAGCATTTTATCGCCACTCCTATGGATGGCCACCATAAATGACCTATTACGGATTCTGACTGAGGAGGGATTTGAACCCGTCTGCTAACCAGACGATGCTATTGTACTTCTAAGGAGTAAGGATCCGAACCAGCTATACAAAAAGGCCTAAAGGGTCTTGCAGATAGCACACGACTGGGCTAGACCTAGGGGTCTCAATGTTAACCCAGAGAAGATTGAAATCTGACTGTTCATCAGGGGCACGAAGGTGAGCCAATCTGACGCATCAGCAAAAGCTCAAATATTTAGTTGTGATCTAGGACAGGAAACTGAAATGGAAGTTTTACATTCAGGACCGTACCGAGAGGTTTAAGAAATGTTGGACACTACGTAGAGCGGCCACAATTCGATTCTGGTTGTTATGGATGCGGAGGGTAAACTGCTAAGGATCTCCGACTACCTGGCACCAATGCCGACTGAAATGAGAGCATTCGCGATTCGATTTCCTGAGAGGGACGAATGGAGGGCGAATGGTGTAGTTGAGGAGGATGATACTTCGATCTACACAGATGACTCCGAGATGGAGTCAGGGACTGGATTGGGGGTCTACTCTGATGCACTCAATATCAGTATGTCTCTGAGACTGCCAGACGAGTGTACGGTTTTTCAGGCAGAGGTCTATGCCATTTGCCGCAGTGGCCATAACAGAAATTCTGGTAAGGGACTTACCGCCCTTGAAACTCAGAATTTATGTGAACAGTATGGCGGCGCTCAAGGCCTTATTGTCGAGGATGGTGAGTTCGAGATGCTTGGCGGATTGTTTGGAGTCCCTGGATAGGCTCCGGGCCCACGATGTGACGCTGACATGGGTTGCTGGGCATGAGGGGATCCCAGGGAATGAATGAAAAGGCGGACGAGTGCGCCAGGAGGATTCGTCTGCACCGGGCGAACCAGTCCAGTCATCGACCAGAGGAGGACAAGGGACTTGCTGGCGTTCGATAAGAGGTCGATGAGTACCTTGACAGAGGTTATAACCGGGCACTGTGCCATAGGCCGCATGGAGGCGCGCATGGAGATATCGCACAACGAGTTCTGTAGGAGTTGCCTCGATGAGAGCAGGAGATTATTGAGCACATGCTGTGTTCTTGTCCGGGTCTGCAGAGATGAAGGCTCTCCTTTCTAGGGAGGCGTTTCTTCTGTGATTTTAGTGAACTTGCGAACGTACCTCTTGTACATCTCCTGGGGTTTCTTGAAGGAACAGGATGGTTCCGACGGGGGGTGCCATAAGCTCCGGCGTAGGTACATCCGCGCTTGCGTGGGGACTGGCGTTTTTTCACCCCCCGCTCGGGTTCTCCATTCCTCTTCTGTCTTTCTTTTATTCGTGTATAACCTATAGTTCGGGGTCTCACATCTTTTTTCTCATCCCTTTATCTCTCTAGGGTACCACAATGGGTCAAATTGGCTTCCAAGTAAATTCACCTTTGGTGGGCAACCCATTCAACCTAACATAACCTAACCACTGGCTCTACAGAAGCGTGATTAGACCGATACTTACTTACTACTCAGTAGTTTGGTGGACTACTGGGGCACTGGAGTCTATTCGAGATGTCCGACTATGAGACTTAAGTTGATGGGAGAATGGATTGAGGAGAGGAGCAGCTCATACCATTGCGGTATAATCGAGGCGACGATAGGAAACATGGATTGAGAATGGATTGAGAAGAGGAGCAGCTCATACCATCGCGGTATAATCGAGGCGACGATAGGGAACATGGAAGGAAGAGGTTTCCGATCGTATAGCTGAGACGACTCTTGAGGTGGAGTTTGAGGCATTGGTGCCAGCGGCACAGTCCTGCATTGATGAACCCCCATAATTGCCATCTGGAAGATTATATCCGCTCCCTCTTTTCAACCTAAACTAACTCTGTAATGGGCATAGGACCTTAAACCCGGAGAAAGCGTCAATGTAGCTGCTACATCCAAATATGGACCTATCAGGACCATACTTCTTATGGATGGCGATTGGCCTCAAACAAGTTCATGTTCCGAATTTCTTCGCAGTCAGGCTAAGAATAAGCCAATTATGGCATTCAGAACTTCAATCTGGACATAGGTCTATAGATATCTCTACCTACTCTCTACCTTACTCAACAAGGTGGTCCAGGGGTCCAACAAAACTCACTGTGCCAGATTTCATATATCGGTATCGGCTACTAATTAAGGTTTATATAAGGGCTATATCAAAATATAGACCGATATAGTCCATCTTCGAACTTAGCCTTTGGTAGACTTATTTATGAGCTCATAGTGTGAGCTTTGTTTATATACTCACCTCCAGAGGATGGTGATATGCTATTCTAGTCATTCCGTTTGTTACACGTCGAAATATTAATCTGCAATCCCCCAACACTCTAAGTCGGTCTAGCTATGTCCGACCGTCTGTTCGTTCATCCATTCGTCCGTCTGTGGAAATTACGTTAGCGGCCAAACGCGTAATGCTAAAAAGCTTGAAATTTTGCATCGATACTCGTTTTTCCTATTGAGGCCACCAAATCGCATAGGTTAGCCTGTCCGCTTATGACGCTGAACACCTGGATTCAAATCCTGGCGAGACCATCAGAAAAAAATGTTCAGCGTTGGTTTTCCTCGCCTAATGCTGGCAACATTTGTGAAATCATCCAAATCATCATCTTGTGGATAGATACCCACCGCCCAGAAGCCTTAAGGTAGATCTAAACGATCTAGAGCGTGAGGTTCAGCGCTACAAGAGAAAACCTCTAGATCAAGTGGCATATCAAGCGGGTCTGAACAACATTCATGCAGACACGGTAGCAGACGCGTTAATTAGCTACCGGGTGAATGTGGTCCTTGGAGAACGACCGCCACCCAATGCACCCGAAGAAATCGACCTCCCCCGGCAAACCAGAGTGGTTCTGGCTCAATTACGTTCCGGCAGATGCAGCCGCCTCAATTTCCACAGAGCTAGGATTGATGCCGACGTGCAAGATGTATGTCCCGATTGTAACCAGGGACCGCACGATACACGTCACCTGTTTAACTGCCCGGCCAGACCCACTTGACTCAGACCCAGATCCCTGTGGACGCAGGCCATCTTAGTCGCAGAGTTCCTGGGTCTTGACACTCAACAGAATCAAGCAAAGGAAAGATAGAACACAATAAACTGCTACAACAACAACAACATTTGTGAGGTACTATGCCATGTAACAACTTCTCCCCAAAGAGGTGTTGCATTGCGGCTCACCGTTCGAACTTGGCTATAAAAAAGAGGCCCCTTTATATTGAGCTTTAACTTGAATCGGACTACACTCATTGATATGTGAAAAGTTTGCCCCTGGTCCTTAGTGGAATATTCATGGGAAATATTTGCATTTTTAATTCTTATTGATGTTGGTCGTTGGGGATTGTAACGACTTCCAAAAATCGTGCCGAGTTTATGGAGAAGGATGGGGTATGTTCAGTTTGTCATTTCATGTCCGTCCGTTTAAAAAATAGAGATATTGATCTGAAGCTTTGCACAGGTTCTTTGTTTTGTACATAGGCAGGTTAAGATCGGAGATTGGCTATATCGGATTATATCTTGATATGGCCCCCATATAGACCGATCCGCCGATTTAAGGTCTTAGGCCCATAAAAGCCACATTTATTATCCGATTTTGCTGAAATTTGGGACAGTGAGTGATGTGCGGCCTCTTGACGTCCCCCTTAAATTTGATACAGATCGGTATAGATTTGGATATATCTGAATATAGACCGATCTGAACTATATAGGGATCGGCTCTGTGCCAAAATTCAGTAAAATCGATCAACAATTGCGCATTTTTAAGTCTAAGACCTTAAATCAGTCTATTTGGCAGCTATATCTAGATAAATACCGAACTGGGCCAAACTAAACACGATGGGCTATATCGGACTATATCTTGATATGGCCCCCATATAGACCGATCCGCCGATTTAAGGTCTTAGGCCCATAAAAGCCACATTTATCATCCAATTTTGCTGAAATTCGGGACAGTGAGTTGTGTTAGGCCAGCCGACATTTTTCTTCAGTTTGACCCCGATCAGTACAGATTCGGATTTAGCTGTCATATAGACCGATTTCTCGTTTCAAGGTCTTGGGTCCATAAAAGCCACATTCATTATCCGATTTTGTTGAAATTTGGGACAGTGAGTGATGTGAGGCCACTTGACGTCCCCCTTCAGTTTAACACAGATCGGTTCAGATTTGGATATAGCTGCCGTATTGACCGATTTCTCGATTTAAGGTTTTGGGCCCCAAAAATCGTATTTATTATCGGACGTTACCGTAATATGGGACAGTAAGTTGTTTTAGGGCCTTCGAGTCCCTTCTTCAATTTGGTCCCGATCGGTCTACACTTGGATATAGCTGTCATAAAGACCGATCTCTCGATTTAAGGTCTTGGGCCCATAAAAGGCGCATTTATTGTTCGATTTTGCCTACATTTTGGACAGTGAGTTGTGTTAGGCCCTTCGACATCCTTCTTCAATTTGGACCAGATCGGTCCAGATTTGGGTAAAGCTATAGAGGAATCTCTCGATTTAAGGCCTTAGGCCCACACTAAGCGCATTTATTGTTCGATTTCGCTGAAATTTACGATAGCGAAATTTAGGCTCCTCGATATTCCTGTTCAATGCGGCCCAGATCGGTCTGGATTTGGATGTAGCTGCCATATATACTCATCTCCCGATTAAGGGTTTTAGCCCCATAAGAGTAGCATTTATTAACCAATTTTGCTGAAATTATGCAATATGAGTTGCGTTAGGCCCCTAGACATTCGTACCGAGTATGATAAAGATCGGTCTATATATCGATAGAACTGTCATGTAGAGCAATCTCTCAATTTGAGCCCTTGGGCCTATACAATGCGCATTTATTATCCGATTTCGCTGCAATGTATGAACATTTGAGATGGCGAGTTGTGTTAGGCTTTGCGCCATCCCTGTTCAATATGGTCCAAATCAGACCAAATTTGGATGTAGCTGTCATTGATCTGATCTCCCAATTTAAGATTAAAGGCCCATAAAAAGTTGAATTTATTTACCGATTTCGCTGAAATTGAGCACAATGAGTTCCGATAGGCCCTTCGACATTCGTACCGAGTATGGTCAAGATCGGCCTTTATTTGGTAATAGCTGCCGTATATACCGATCTTACGATTTAAGTCCTTGGGGTCATGAAAGCACATTTGTTACTCAATTTCGTTGAAATTTGGCACAGTGGGCTGTGTAAGGCTTTTCGACGTTAGTGTTTAGTTTGGCCCAGTTCTTGAACTTAAAAATCCGCAATTGTTGTCCGATTTCGCTGATTTTGGCATAGAGCCGAGACCTACATAGTTCAGATCGGTCTATATTCAGATATAGTTTTCATATACATATACCGTCCTCCTGATTTAAGTTCTCAGGTCCATAAAATGTGGATATGTTAACCGATTTGATGAAATTTGGTACAATAAGTTGTGTTAGACCCTTATATAGCCTTCCTGAATATGGTGGAGATCGGACCATATTTAGATTTAGTTGCCAAGAATTCATAAATGATGCATTTTCCACCATATTGTGATGAAAGGTGGTTCATATATGTATCCGAGGTGGTGGGTATCCCTAGATCAGCCCGGCCGAACTTAATTCATTTTTACTTCTCTATTTATTACAAATGTAGCTTTATTTCAACAGGCAGATGGACGGACAGACAGACCTACGGACAGACACACACACAAACGATGGACAGATTTTGTCTCTGTCCGAATTTACCCTCAGTGTAGTGTCATTGCACACCCTATGCTGCTGTGTGGGATAGACGACAAAAAAATTTCGCGTAACTTTTTTATGTTGCTAATGCTGGTACCGCCAGCAATGATGCAACCTATAGAGGCCAAGGAAAAAAGGCCAACACCACCAATACCAGACACAATGCCACGGGTACCAGAAAAACTTCCACACCCTTTACACCCTTCTAAAAAAAAAGGTCATGGAGAGAAGTTTTTGGCTTGAGTTGCAGTTAATAGAAAACGTAATTCAATGCATTTCCAAGTTGGCATAGACCCCCATGGGTAGCAAAGGACTATAAAGGATTTTCTCTCACACCCCCTCCTCCCCCTCTCCTTGTTACTCCACAAACACACACACAACTTAGTTTGCATCGCATTAGTGGGTGGGTGGCGTTTTTGTTCAATGATGTTGTGGCAGAGTGCGAAAAAAAGGTTAAGATGGTATGGAAGTGTAACGAGAGGCATGCCACTCTGCTCGAGTCGCACAGCGGGACGTCCAGTTTGGCAGCAGGATAAACAGTGCAGTAACAAACTACAAATGCTTCATCGTGCTGAGATATTTAGCTGAAGCCAAGCGTAATGGCGATAACAGGTCCTTTTTTACTGTGGCATTTATACCCGCTGCTTTTATGAGTTGCAAGCATGTGGTTGGGTGTGTTGGGGGGCAGGGGGCTTATAGGCGTAATATTAAGCATATGTTTTTCTTTTGTTGGTCGAGTATTGTTTGACAAAATGTGGGCATGTAAAGTTGCTATGATCTGCAGTATGCCGAAAAGGAGTGGACAACACAAACCTCAGGTGAATGTAAAGTTACATGGATGACAACACTTTACCTTTAAACACCTGCTCTGAAAGCGGGATATATCCTTTTGAAATCACAAATAAAAAGCGGTATTTTTTTTTAAGTACAAAATTTTTCCAAATTTCTTAAATCACAAAATTTTATTCGAAAACTGCATCTCGGCGAAATGTCCGATGCTAGACAATTTTAAAACTAGAATTTTTTGTGATCAAGCTGTGCGCTTACGATAGGAAATAACTCAGAGTGTTCTTCGACAGTAGGCCACTGGAGGCCACCGTAGCGCAGAGGTTAGCATGTCCGCCTATGATGCTAAACGCCTGGGTTCTAATCATAGCGAGAACACCATAAAAATTTTAAGCAGTGGTTATCCTCTCCTAATGCTGGCTACATTTGGGAGGTACTGTACCATTTGGTATGGCAGCCATTTAAAAACTTCTCCAAAACGAGGTGAAGTACAGCGGCACGCCGTTCGAACTCGGCTATAAAATGGAGGTCCCTTATCATTCAGCTTAAAACTTGAATCGGACAGCACTCATTGAAATGTGAGAAGTTTGCCCCTGTTCCATAATGGGATGTTCATGGCCAAATTTGCAATAGCCGGAGCATCATCTTAGGAGGACTCGGCTATGACGCAGGTGTCAAGCGCACTGGGAAGAGCGGTGCCTCTGATTCACCTGTATGCATAAAGAAGCTCATCATGTCAAGATCAAACGAGTCTTGTGAGGATGAACTTCTGTCGGACTCGGACGCGGTCGACGATTCTAACGTTAACACTGGTAGAGAATTTGAACTCTGGTCATGATCCATTGTCTACAGCTAAATCCTTACCAATGTAAAACCACGGATTTGGCGTTGCTCTTATTAAGCCCTCTAAGAAACGGAGGATATTTACATCTTCACACCTATAACGTAGATTACATTCAGAAGTCAGAAAATTTATGTTCTCCCACTGTGCGTCGCCGGCTTGTTGGCATAGACTTATGACTTGACTTAGCCCCAAAGAAAATAGTCTGGAGGCATAAAATTCCACGAACGAGGCAACCAATCGAATGGGCCAATTCTTGAGGTAACACGGTCATCAAACTTTCTCTTCAATAAATCGATTGCAACGCGTGTTGTGTGGCCTGTGCGCCATTCTGTTGAAATCACATGTCGTCCAGATCTATACACTTCAATTCGTGCTAAAAATAATCGGTGGCCATGGTAGGATAGCGTTGTGCATTCACAGTGACGTGATGATTGGCATCATCGACAATGAAGTGTGGCCCAATGACGCCGACTGCATGCAAACTTCAGCGAATTTATATTTCTTGTCGATCAAGTGTTGATTCGTGAAGCACATGTGGATTGTCATCAGACCAATAACGCATATACTGCTTATAGATGAACCCAAAAGTCGGGCGTTTAGATCGCCTGTCATGCACTGGGCATATACTGCAGTTGTCAGAACTATAATGCTGTATGGTTGTTGTTGTTGTAGCAGTGTGTCGTACTCTGAGGCGGCAGCCCTTGCCGATGAAAGACTCCATCAGTCCAATCCGGTACATACAAATGGCTGCCATGTGATTACCATGCTATATGGTGTTGTGGTTTAGTAGACGTCGCTTCAAAAGTCCACCCAGTTAACTGAATCCAAAGGATGCAAACAAGCCATCCTCATCCAAGCATCACAGCCGCAGGGAGGACACCATCTGATGCATTGAACTTAATACTAAATCTAATGCCTCTGGACATTCTGGCTAGACAAATTGATGCGCCACCACTGCCGTGAAGCTAAGGGAGCTTTTCTGAACACAAAAACCGCCCTCGACTGTCGCATATCTCTGAACAGTTCAAAATTCACCTGTTTTGGGTGCCAGGCCACAGAGATATCCCAGGGAATTGTAAAGTGAACGAGCATGCGAGACTAGGAACTTCTTTACACACTCCAGTTATGCTGGAATCTGTGGATATGCCTCTAGCGACAAGTAAGCTCAGTTTTCAGGACCAGGCCCAAGGGACAACGTATGATAGATGGTCACAAAGAGGGGGCTGTGAGGAATCCAAAACTATGTGGCCTAATCTAGACTTGAAGAGCTCTTTCGCTTTGCTGTCATTGGCTAGAACAGACGTCTCAGTTATTGTGTTCGTCATAACGGGTCATTGCCTAATCGGGAACATGCTGACAGACTAAAGGTTGCCAGTAACGACTTTTGCAGAAACCGTGAGACATCCAAGAATAAGAGACTATAGAACACCTTCAGTGCGTATCCCGCACGAACAGGTAGAAAGAGTTCCACTTTAGGGACGTCGAGGAAGAAGAGACTATAGAACACCCTGTGTGTGTGTGTCCCACACGAGCAGTTAGAAGGAGTTCCACTTTAGGTTCTCATTTCTATGAGAACCAGTCTGATTTAGCAGATGTGAACATTCGCAAGTTGTGGGGCTTTTTAAAGCGATCTGGATGGTTCAACTGTAGGAACTAGAAGGCATCTTCCTTCTTCTGTTCCTGTGGCATCACAATGGCCAAAAACGTCTAAGTGCGTCTGTTGGCAGACTGCCATTTAAACCTAACCAAACCATGGTTGTTGTTCTTGTTGTAGCCACAGTTTCATGTGGAGGTGGCGATCTTCGTCAAGCTCCTGTAGGTGAGCAAGCTCGTTCCGGTCCCCATTACCATTCGCAGCGGGATCAGGGTGACCATTGATTATTTAAAAGCGTCAATAACTCGCCTTGTCATATGGAGCATATCGACCATTACAGGCACTCTGTATTTATGCAGAGCTGATGCCGCCAGACCTCTCGCTGAGACTATCCGCGCGATACCGCTGATTGGTCGCGACCGCGGTTGCAGCTACTCCGTATGGAGCATTCCTCTATCCGCATCTTAAAGACGCGCCCGGTAACTCGCATCTAAGCTTCTCGTGACAGCGAGGAATACCACAAAGATAGGACTTCAAAGTCCCATCCTTTGTAGTGCTCACAGCTTTACCGTGCAGGGATGGTTTTTGGTGTTGTGGTTTGGCGGACAGCGCTTCAAAAATCCACCTACTGTACAATACTTAGTCATATGCAAATGATGGTTTTTTGTGCACAACAGCTGTACTGTAGACGACACCATTTGATGCACTCAATGCTACACGTAATGCCTCTGGACTTTTTAACAGAGCACGCCGTAAAAAAGCGGAAGTTTATTGGGATGTGTATTACACACGGCTCAAGGAATACAATACGATTACCAGAGCGGCAAAACGTGCCTCCTAGAAGATTTTCCACGAACAGTTCGAGATCGTTTCTCTCAAAAACCCATGTCCAAACTGAAACTTTAGTAGACGACATGGGAATGAGCGCAGATACAACGGAGGACAGTTTGAGGCTTTTGACGAAGACCCGTTTTTTCGAAGAATACAACGGGACTCACGGAGACACCGGAATCTTGGAATAATGACGTTGATCAAAAGTTTATAATTACGGAATTTATGGTGAAGGAATCCTTGAGGAGCTTCAACTACAGAAAGAAGCCGACTATCTGGCGCCTCATCTGGTCAATATTTTCACAACGTGCCTAGGGCTTGCATGTACTCCGAAAGCCTGGCAGGAGGCAAGGGTCGTGTTCATACTCATAGACCATATGCTAAGGATCAGGTGGATAAAATGTGTGTCTCATGGCATAAATATAAGGAAGAAAGTGGCACAAGGCACGCCACAGGGTGGCATTTTATCGCCATGGGTGACCATAAATCACCTATTACGGATGCTGACTGAGGAGGGATTTGAACCCCTTTGCTACGCAGACGATGTTGTAATACTTCTAAGGGGTAAGGATCCGAACGAGCTATGCCGAGGGCCGAAACGGTCTTGCATATGGCGTATGACTGGGCTCGATCCAGAGGTCTCAATGTTAACCCAGAGAAAACTGAAATTCTACTGTTCACAAGGAAGACGAAGGTGGGCCTTTTTAACGCACCACGTTTTTTCAGTAAGACGATTTCGATATCTGACAAGGTCAAATACTTAGGTGTGATTTTGGACAGGAAACTGAATTAGAAATGTCACATTCAGGAGCGTACCGATAAGGCTGACAGATTTTGGGCCGTAGATTCGAAATGGGCCTGAATCCGAGAATAGCCCACTGGCTCTATAGAAGCGTGATCCAATACTTACTTGCGCCTCAGTAGTTTGGTGGACGGCTGGGGGAAAAAGTGCAACATTAGGGCCATACAACGGGTTCAGAGAACATGTTGTCTTCGCATAGGCGGAGCGATGAGGACCACGCCCACTAGGGCACTGGAGACTATTCTAGATATCCAACCCATTGACATACAGATTAAGTGTGAGGCAGCCACTGTGGCTATGAGACTTAAGGCGATGGGAGAATGGATTGAGGGTGGGAGCTGCTCATACCATCGCGGTATAACCGAGACAACGATAGGAAACATGGAAAGAAGGGAAGAGGTTCCCGATCGGATACCTGAGATGAACTTTGAAGTCGAGTGCGAGGCACTGCTGCCATCGGCACAGTCTTGGATTGACGGATCCCTAGTAATGCCATCTGGAAGATCATTTTACACGAATGGATCAAAGAGGACAGAGTGGGCCTGGGGGTTTACATTGAGAACCCAGGGACTGAGATTTGTTTAAAACTGCCTGACCATAATACGGTCCTGCAGGCAAAGATCCGGGCGATCATGGAACGCGTGAAGTGGTGTGGTGCTAACGCGAGAACGTCGAGTCTGAACATCTTTACCGACAGTAAAATTGCCATAAGGGCAATAACAACCAGGACGGTAAGGTCACGAACAGTCTTGCAGTGTAAGAGGGAGATTAACGCCTTCTCTGAGGATGGCAAAATCCGCATCGTTTGGGTGCCGGGCCATAACGAAGTAAGGGGAAATGAAAGAGCAGACGATTTGGCGGTGAAGGCCAGAGGACAGACGTCAATCAACTTGGTTAACCCGAAGCCTCTCGGGTCGACGCATTCCGAGTTAAGAGAGTGGACGATGAATGCGCATGCAACATTGTGGAACAGCGAAACGGTCGGTAGGACGGCGAAAATCCTATGGGGGGATCCAGATCGTGAGAAGACGAGGCTATTACTGAAAGGTAGTAAGAAGGAGGTCAGTATAGATATTGGCATTATAACGGGAAACATAGGATGTGTCCCGTTATGTTACTTGGAAGGACATGCGGGCAATGGGATGAGACGTTATAGCATTTCCTTTATCATTGCCCTTCTGTCGCGTCTAACAGATACCGGCACTTAGATGGAAACACAATATCAGACATGAACCAACTTAGTGGAGTGCTATTGAAAACAATTGCAGATTTTGTAAGTAGCACGGAATTTCTAACATAAAATTTTCTTTTTGGTGCTTACTTCATAGTTTTATAGAGTGCACAATAAGCCGATTACTAGCTTAGCATCTATGTATGTCTCTGCACCCTCTTTTCAACCTAGCCAAACCTAACATAATGCCTCTGGACATGGTTAGGTTAGATTAGGTTTGGATGCTAATTATAAACCATTCTATGGAACTGAACCGTTCAATGTGCTCTCTATATCTTAAACAACCCCGAAGAGGTCTATGTTAGTAATTCTGTCCTACCCACAAAATCCCCAACTGTTTTTAATTCTAAGCCCCTATGTTGCCTCAAGTCGGGTATTGTAGCCATAAGCATCCAAGTGCCGGAGCCTGTTAGCCGTAAGAGCCGGGCATTTAAAGAGGAAATATTCCAAAGTTTCATCATCTACCCCAAATGCCCTACACATGCTGCCATTTGCCACACCCGTACTGCATAAGTGCAGCAAGCATGTGTATGTGGGCATGGGGGGAAGATAATGAGACTTTGGAGCATTTCCTTTGTCATTGCCGGCTTTTGCGTCTAACAGATACCGGCACTTAGGTGGGGACACAATACCAGACATGAACCAACTTATGGGCGTGGAAAGGAAAACAAGGATTTTGTAAGTAGCACGAGATTCCTAACATAGATTTTCTTTTTTGAGGTTACTTTTTTAGTATTTAGAGCGCACAACAAGCCGATTACTGGCTAAGGTGTATGTCCATAGTAACATGGGGTTGACTAATATCTGTACCCTCTTTTCAAACATAACCTAACCTACCATCTTGGTTGTCGTAGATCTAATGGCTGTAAGAATGTACCACCTCTCACATTCCGTGATCTCCCGGATAACTAACTGCTGGACCTTTTTATGGTCAGGTAGCCGGAAACAGAACTCATGCTCTGGCTACTCAATAAAGATACCCAGTTCTGTACTCTAGCTTTGACCCATCCATGTAGCATGAACTACCAGGTGGTAAAATATTGGTTGCCCAAAAAGTAAATGCGGATTTTTTAAAAGAAAATAAATGCATTTTTAATAAAACTTAGAATGAACTTTAATCAAATATACTTTTTTTTACACTTTTTTTCTAAAGCTAGCTAAAAGTAACAGCTGATAATTGACAGAAGAAAGAATGCAATTACAGAGTCACAAGCTGTGAAAAAAATTTGTCAACGCCGACTATATGAAAAATCCGCAATTACTTTTTGGGCAAGCCAATAGTTTCTTCAATTCAAGAATATGTCACAGACAAAACTATTTTGCACTCGACTTCAAGTATCGTCTCAGATTTTCGACCAGAAACTTCATCCAATCCATCCAGGACTAATATTGTCGCCTCGGTTATACCGCAATGATATGACAGGTTCCTATCTTATTTCCACTTTCCCGTTGCATAGCCGCCATGGCTGTCTCATACCTGATACGTATGTCCATATATGAAGCGGACATCTAGAACTGTCTCCAGTGCACTAGTAGGAGCGCTTCTCATCTTCGCCAAGACAAAATGTTCTCTCAACCTTTTGTAATGACCTTGCGTTGTACTTCATCTTCGTTGCCGTTCTCCGAACTAGCGGAGGTTTTCCAATAAGAGGTGTTAGAGGAAGAACATCAACCAAATGGCCACCACACTTAGAGAATATATCACATACCTGGTGATCCAAAATGGAAATAGAGAACCTCATTCAGGCTTCTTAAGAGTCAGTGGAATATATTGGGTTGCCCAAAAAGTAATTGCGGATTTTTTAAAAGAAAGTAAATGCATTTTTAATAAAACTTAGAATGAACTTTAATCAAATATACTTTTTTTACACTTTTTTTCTAAAGCAAGGTAAAAGTAACAGCTGATAACTGACAGAGGAAAGAATCCAATCACAGAGTCACAAGCTGTGAGAAAGTTTGTCAACGCCGACTATATGAAAAATCCGCAATTACTTTTTGGGCAACCCAATACTTAGATTCAAGCTCTATTTGCAGTCGATTTCTTATTGCCTAGCATCTGTGATCCTTCTCATTACGCTCCCGGGTGTGACACTCCAAGTTCAGTTTCGCATTCAAAATCACTTCCAAGTTTTTGTCCTAATCGAATATCGAATGAGGAAACGTGGAGAATCTTCGTCTTCCTCATAAACAGGATGAATTCAGATTTCTTTCAGTAGATGTTTAGTCTCCTAGTTCTGGCCAATCTTCGAGAGCCTTTCGCAACCACTGCCAAACAGCGGCTACGGACTCTGTGTTAACCTTGATATAACAACGATATGCCTGGTATAATTCACACTACCCAAATTTCGACACCGCCGAACTTTGCGCCTTTTTACTTGTTATACTCTGAGTTCATATTATTCCCACTGTGCTTTCTTGGTGGTGTTTATATCGTCTTTATCCTTATGAAATACATCAAAACACTTGGATTTCTTCTCTCTATGCATATGGGCCAGGGGCAATACCATAACCACCACCCAACTTCCCCCTAAGCGTTAATGAATTCGTTTTTTATAGCCTTATTTGGCATAGTTGTTAATCCTTGCAAACAACTGAAATACGTTTGTTAAACAAACAGGAAACATTCAAACATTTATGGTGGCAAATGTTCGCACACCGTGCCACAACATTCAACCGGCTAAGGACGACTGCCACTGTCACATGCACTTTGCTTACTCGTTTAAGCCTTTTTATGAGCCGGTGTGGGTGGGGAGAGTGAAATCTAGCGCGAGCGCAAAAAGGATCTATTTAAGCTATAAAAAATTACAGCTAAATGTTGTAAATGTTCTTTGGGCTATAACAAAAAACAAAAAAACAAAAAAAAAAAAAAAAAACAAACTCAGTCTGGCACGAGTTCATGTTAGTGTTTGGAGTTTTCCTCCATTTCCGTTTGTGTCAAATGAAAGAGCTGTGTGAAGTTGCAATACATCGATGCACCATGAGAAAAGTAAACAAAAGTCTATGACATTCAGGGCCATATCCTTAGGATTGCACATGGCAAGGGTACAACACAAAATGACAAACAATCGCTCTCATCATCATAGTCGTCGACATCTATCGTCTGTCCGGGACATTTAAGGTTAATGGTACACTGAGCAAAGGTTGCAATTGCTTATTTATATCTTTCTGGTGGAGTTGGGAAAAAAGTTTACTCGAGATTGAAGTAGAGGCAGAAACGAATTTTTGATGGCCTACAACATATAAATATGACTGCCTGTGACTATCTCTAAAGACTTTTATGGCAAAAATTCCTATGGAAGGACAAGTTGTTCAAAGCAGAATACGGAGAATATGCCAATATGTCTAATTACATGCTCCATCACTCAGTGGTTTCAAATCAAAAGATTCTAGACATCTATGGGTTGCCCAAAAAGTAATTGCAGATTTTTCATATAGTCGGCGTTGACAAATTTTTTCAC
Source organism: Stomoxys calcitrans (assembly GCF_963082655.1). Lineage (NCBI taxonomy): Eukaryota > Metazoa > Arthropoda > Insecta > Diptera > Muscidae > Stomoxys > Stomoxys calcitrans. The sequence continues at coordinate 132,312,179 of NC_081556.1, read as the reverse complement.
AGCTTGTGACTCTGTAATTGCATTCTTTCTTCTGTCAGTAATCAGCTGTTACTTTTAGCTTGCTTTAGAAAAAAAGTGTAAAAAAAGTATATTTGATTAAAGTTCATTCTAAGTCTTATTAAAAATGCATTTACTTTCTTTTAAAAAATCCGCAATTACTTTTTGGGAAACCCAATATTATGTAAAAACTAGCTGGACAGGGCCCACTCTGCTGCGCTTTCTTTGAGTCTCTTATTCTATCTGAGCCTTATACTGGCACGGTAAGGAAATCAGTTCAGTTTGGGGGTACTGGTACGGCCTTTAAAATATTTCTTGGAGATGGGGCGGCCCCCCTAGATATCCCACCCTAAATAAAGATACCAAATTTCTTTTTTTGAGTTTTTATAAAAAAAAACTGAATTTCGCTCAAATCGCCCAACCCATCTACGAGATCTGGCGATTTTGAAAATAGAGTAAGGGGAGGGTCCACCCATTATAGTTTGGATGTCAGATTTACATCATTCCCTTGGTTTTGGTGGTGAATTTGAGTAGCCAAGGCCTTTGCCCAGAAAGTAGATATCAGGGATAAGGGGAGGGTCCACCCATTAGATATCAGATTTATACACTACTCCCAAAAAACGCATTTGAGCTACATATTGATATAGTCGGTATATAAAGGGTGATTTTTTTGAGGTTAGGATTTTCATGCGTTAGTATTTGACAGATCACGTGGGATTTCAGACATGGTGTCAAAGAGAAAGATGCTCAGTATGCTTTGACATTTCATCATGAATAGACTTACTAACGAGCAACGCTTGCAAATCATTGAATTTTATTACCAAAATCAGTGTTCGGTTCGAAATGTGTTCATTCACCGTTCAGCGATGAGGCTCATTTCTGGTTGAATGGCTACGTAAATAAGCAAAATTGCCGCATTTGGAGTGAAGAGCAACCAGAAGCCGTTCAAGAACTGCCCATGCATCCCGAAAAATGCACTGTTTGGTGTGGTTTGTACGCTGGTGGAATCATTGGACCGTATTTTTTCAAAGATGCTGTTGGACGCAACGTTACGGTGAATGAACACATTTCGAACCGAACACTGATTTTGTTAATAAAATTCAATGATTTGCAAGCGTTGCTCGTTAGTAAGTCTATTCATGATGAAATGTCAAAGCATACTGAGCATCTTTCTCTTTGACACCATGTCTGAAATCCCACGTGATCTGTCAAATACTAATGCATGAAAATCCTAACCTCAAAAAAATCACCCTTTATATACATTCTTGATTGTCGTGACATTTTATGTCGATCTAGCCATGTCCGTCCGTCCGTCTGTCCGTCGTCCGTCTGTCCGTCGTCCGTCTGTCCGTCGTCCGTCTGTCTGTCGAAAGCACGCTAAATTTCGAAGGAGTAAAACTAGCCGCTTGAAATTTTGCACAAATACTTCTTATTGGTGTAGGTCGGTTGGGATTGTGAATAGGCCATATGGGTCCATGTTTTGGTATAGCTGCCATATAAACCGATCTTGGGTCTTGACTTCTTGAGCCTCTAGACGGCGGAATTCTTATCCGATTGGAATTAAATTTTGCACGACGTTTTTTGCTATGACTTCCGACAACTGTGCTAAATAAGGTTCAAATCGGTCAATAACCTGATATTGCTGCCAAATAAACGGATCTTGGGTCTTGACTTCTTGAGCCTCTAGAGGGCGCAATTCTTATCCGATTGGAATGAAATTTTGCACGACGTATTTTATTCTTATTTTCAACAACTGTGTGATGTATGGTTTAAATCGGTCAATAACCTGATTTAGCTGCCATATAAACCGATCTAGGATCTTGACTGCTTGAGCCTCTAGAGGTCGCAATTATTGTCCGATTTGCTTGAAATTTTGTACGACGGATCCTCTCATGACCATCAACATACGTGTTTATTATGGTCTGAATCGGTCTATAGGCTGATACAGCTCCCATATAAATCGGTATCTCTATTTTTCTTCTTGAGCCCCAAAAGGGCGCAATTCTTATTCGAATTGGCTAACATTTTACACAGGTCTCCAACATATAATTTAATTGTGGTCCAAATTGGAATATATCTTGATATCGCTCTTATATCCTTTTTTGCCTGAGAAAAGATGCCGGGAAAAGAACTCGACAAATGCGATCCATGGTGAAGGGTATATAAGATTCGGCCCGGCCGAATTTAGCACTCCTTTACTTGTTTTTTTTTTTTTTTTTTTTTTTTTTTTTGGATTTTCTCCCACTGTTCAATGTGAAGTCTTTAAAAACTCATATTTCCTCCGATCGCGGTAAAAATTGAAGCTGTAAGTAGCACACGACTTCTAAAAATTCGTGCTGAATATATCCTAAAGGACTTTATAAGTGCAGTATGTAGAATCAGAAGTCCAGTCTCTACGACAGCAATTTCTTTTTGTAATATGAGTCAAATGTCAAGCAGATAAGGTGACACACAGTGGGATGACATCAAAAAAAAACTATTAAAAATACGGCATATAGATCAAAACTATACTCTATCTGTTTTCGAACGGCAGATTTTCATAATTGTTTCTTTTTTGGTTTTTATCCACATTTGGACAGACGGATGGACAGGTGATTATTTTGATGTGTTACAAATAGAATGATAAAATGAATGTACCACCCTTGCTATGGTAAAGGATATTAAAAATATCCAAGCAAAAAACCCCATACGCGGTTGAAGGGCACACATCTGCTGGTTCTGCTCATGGCGGTTATTTTGTCATTTTGGGTTTTATTTCAACCTCAGCTCCATGAGAATATATTTCATTTGTGAACCCTGAGAGAGGCAGAAAGAAAGATAAAACACCAAACGGCGGACGACTTGGACAGGTAGGCCAACCACAGGACAGTGGCTTTTGGTAGACATCAGGGGAAATCACTTATGGCCTGGAATCGTCAGCAGGGCATCTCGACAATTTGGTATTGTGGCGAGATTTATAGGTTAAGTTAAAATATATTCTATATATAGTTCAGAGGGAGCAGAACGTACCAAACAAGCACGACAATGTCAGTTTGAAATTTCATTAGCAAATTGCCTTGGCTTTTTACAATGGATTGGTTGCATCTACCGCAACTGGAGTAGGCAGTACTGAATTTATGTCAATTATTTTGGTAGTTTTTCTTTTGTTCTTGGCCTGAAGGTAATTTATTAAATGAAAATGAAAAAAAACCCGAAAATACCAATTGTCGAAAGGTCATTTCAAGGCAAAAGTTGAAAAAATACTTACGTTAGGTAAGAGTGACAGTCCTTTACAGACTCACTTACACAATTTTAAGTCCATTGTGATACCATAGTAGCGACAGACCAAGGCTTCTGGCGGGAATCGAACCCACAACCCACTGGTAATCCAATCACGCTACCAACTCGGCTACTGGGGTGCCCAATACTTACTGACTTATAATTTTAAGCAATTTTTTGAATATGTTTTTTTTATACCCACCACCGACGTTGCAACACATCGAAATATCCATTTCCGACCCTATAAAGTATATATATTCTTGATCAGCGTAAAAATCTAAGACGATCTAGACATGTCCGTCCGTCTGTCCTTCTGTCCGTCTGTCTGTTGAAATCACGCTACAGTCTTCAAAAATAGAGATATTGAGCTGAAACTTTGCACAGATTCTTTTTTTGTCAATAAGCAGGTTAAGTTCGAAGATGGGCTATATCGGACTATGTCTTGATATAGCCCCCATATAGACCGATCCGCCGATTTAGGGTCTAAGGCCAATAAAAGCCACATTTATTATCCGATTTTGCTGAAATTTGGGACAGTGAGTTGTGTTAGGCCCTTCAACATCCTCCGTCAATATTATTCAGATCGGTTTAGATTTGGATATAGCTGCCATATAGACCGATCCTCCGATTTAGGGTCTTAAACCCATAAATGCCACATTTATTATCCGATTTTGCTGAAATTTGGGACAGTGAGTTGTCTTAGGCCCTTCAATATCCTCCGTTAATATGACTCAGATCGGTCCAGATTTGGATATAGCTGCCATATAGACCGATCCTCCGATTTGGGGTCTTAGACCCATAAAAGCCACATTTATTATACGATTTTGCTGAAATTTGGGACAGTGAGTTGTCTTAGGCCCTTCAACATCCTCCGTCAATATTATTCAGATCGGTTTAGATTTGGATATAGCTGCCATATAGACCGATCCTCCGATTTAGGGTCTTAAACCCATAAAAGCCACATTTATTATCCGATTTTGCTGAAATTTGGGACAGTGAGTTGTCTTAGGCCCTTCAATATCCTCCGTTAATATGACTCAGATCGGTCCAGATTTGGATATAGCTGCCATATAGACCGATACTCAAATTTAGGGTCTTAAACCCATAAAAGCCATATTTATTATCCGATTTTGCTGAAATTTGGGACAGTGAGTTGTGTTAGGCCCTTCAATATCCTCCGTTAATATGACTCAGATCGGTTTAGATTTGGATATAGCTGCCATATAGACCGATCCTCCGATTTAGGGTCTTAAACCCATAAAAGCCACGTTTATTATCCGATTTTGCTGAAATTTGGGACAGTGAGTTGCCTTAGGCCCTTCAATATCCTCCGTTAATATGACTCAGATCGGTCCAGATTTGGATATAGCTGCCATATAGACCGATCCTCCAATTTAGGGTCTTAGGCCCATAAGAGGCGCATTTATTGTCCGATGTCGCCGAAATTTGGGACAGTAAGTTAAGTTAAGCCCCTTGACATACTTCTGCATTATCGCACAGATCGGTCCAGATTTGGATATAGCTGCCATATAGACCGATCTCTCGGTTTTAGGTTTTGGGGTCATAAAAAGCGCATTTATTGACCGATGTTGCCGAAATTTGGGACAAAGATTTAAGTTAAGCCCCTCCACATATTTCTGCTATGGGGCATAAGGTATTAGTATTGCACCGGATTTTGACGAAAGATGGTTTACATATATACCCGAGGTGGTGGGTATCCAAAGTTCGGCCCAGCCGAACTTAACGTCTTTTTACTTGTTTTTTACTTAAACTAAATAAACCTCTTTTACCACCTCCCTATGCAAATCCTTTGAAAGTTGTAATGACCCAAAAATGCATTGAAGTAAATAAGATGTAAAAGATGACGAAGATGTAAAATTAATCGTAAGTCTAAATGGAAAAACTAAGCAATACAAAACATATACTTTATACAAGAATACTTTAAACAGGAACTTCAATAAACTCTGTCCTGATGAAGTTGGAAAAAATAACCAACGAAACGTCGAGAGAAAAAATGAAAACGATTTGTTTTATTTAAAAAATCCTCAACCTGACCAAAAAAGCCCATCAACAAAACAAAAAAACATTAAATATTCACATTGGTCATCAAAAACACAAAAACAAAATATTTCATTCGGAGGGCCTGCCGATACATACAGAAAATGCAACAAACACTGTCTACAACGAACAACAACATCAACATGAACAACTTCTTTCAACACACAAAATGTAAGTACAACACAGAAACGACCTTTGTACTCAAACAATACTGCCGATCAATAACAAAGCTTGCGAAACTGACAGAGAGAAGCAATTTTCTCCTAACATGCAGAAAGTCAAATGTAACACCAACACACTTACACAATCAAACAAAGAACATCACCAACTTATTCCGACTGACAACAACAAAAACAGAAACAGAGAAGATACTCGCAAAACTAAACTCAAAGCTACTCAATGTAGAAATAAGAGAAACGCACATACATATAAAACAAACAAAACAAGGGATGGCAAAGATAGAGGGAGATATAAGCAATACACTGAACGAAACGGAACTCTCAATTTTCAAGAATGGACAATGGGATAGATATAAGAATATAAAAACTAGGACAAAGGAAATACACTCAGCGAAATTAAATAAAATAAGATCGGATAAATTCTCGAAACATAATCTACGGTTCAATGACAATTGGTTTGTCAATAAAACAGAAGTAACATTTCCGACAGAGTGTAAATGGCTACTATCTATGGGGTCAAAATTTGCACTCCCAGTCAACAAAGACAATTTTGCACCAGTTCCACTTATCGCGGACATTGAACAGTGGGTGCAGAATATAGATGACGTCCGGGAGAAAGAAACAGCTAGGTCCAAAATAGCTAATAGAATTACGAATTTTAAGCGAAGCATGAGAAATGATGACAGAGAGAAATTCATATTAGGAATCTATGAAGAAACAAAGGAGATAATTGATGCAAACAGAGACACGATTATGGTCACAACTGCAGACAAGGGGAACAAAACAGTAGTCATGTCAAAGAAGGAATATCACCAGAAGATGAACCAATTACTTGCGGATAAAACAACCTATAGACCAATCGACGTGGATCCTACGGAGAAACTCCAAAAAGTTAACAATAAAATTATCATGGAACTATTCAAAAGTAAACATATAACAAAATGGGAAAAAACTAAATTAGACAGCATTTCACCGCAATCGCCAGAACTATACGGACTGCCGAAAATTCATAAGGATGGCACTCCCCTCCGGCCTATATCTTCGTCAATGAACGTCCCCTGCTATGCTCTTTCGAAACACATTGAAAACATACTAAAAACTATAATTTCGACGGAATACAATGTTAAAAACTCTCTAGAACTGAAACAACAACTCGGATCTATCACTTTGGATAAAGATGACATTATCGTCTCCTTCGACGTGGTATCGTTATTTACTAACATACCGATATATCTAGCCATTAAGAAAATTATGGATAAATGGGATACACTTCGGGTTAATACCACCATTCCAAGACAGACATTCCTCAAAATTCTCAATTTCTGCCTGAAAGATAACAATTACTTCACGTATGCTGGAAAACTTTACCAACAAACTTATGGTATGCCAATGGGGAACCCACTCTCACCAACGATTGCGGATATTGTACTTGACACCCTTTTGGACGACGTAATGGACGAACTGCAGAGTATGAACATAACGGTAAAATTTATAGTGAAGTATGTAGACGACCTGTTCGCGGTGATAAACAAAAAAGATGAAACAACGATAATGAAATTAATGAACGCGTATCACAACAAATTAAAATTTACGATAGAAAAGGAAACTCGTGCAGAGTTACCGTTCCTGGATATGAAGATAATAAGAAATGGAAATACGTTAATAACAAACTGGTACGCGAAACCAACAGCATCGGGAAGAATGATTAATTATAACTCTACGCAACCACACAGCACGAAAATTAATACGGCCAAGAACTTCATCCACAAAGTTCTACTGTTAAGCGATGAACGTTTCAAAGCAGACAACATAAATAAAATACAACAAACTTTAAAACAGAACAATTATCCAATGGCATTAATAAATAATTTAATTCGCGACGTCACCAACGGATCCAAACGACCCCATGAAGAAAAAACATCAACGACGAAAAAATTTTACAGTGTACCGTACATCCCTAAGCTTACCGACCGCGCATCTTTGGGAAATATCATACTTGACGAAAACTCAACAACAGCATATAAATCAAACAAAACTCTAAACCAAATATTCAGGAAAAAAGGAACAACAACCAAAACAGACAAACTCAAACTAAGCAACGTCGTATACGAAATTACGTGTGATGGAGATCAACAAGAAAAATGCAACAAAAAATATGTGGGAACCACCAGACGCACACTAGGCACTAGGTTGGCTGAGCACGAAGCCGACATAAGAAAAGGGAGACAATCGACAGCACTAGCACAACATATAAAAGAGAGCGGACATGCGGCAAACTTTAAGACAGTAAGAGTACTTGACAGAGAGAAAATAGAGAACAAGCGATACACATTAGAGAGCCTACGGATTCAACAAATACTTAAAGAGTCGATAAACACCAAAGAAGACAAAGACAACACTAAGCTGCAGTATTCCATTGCAATAACTTGAAAACGACTGTTCTGTGATATTAGTAATAAGTTTAGACTTTATATACTTCCCTCAAAGTGCAATTATTTATATTATTATATTTTCTGTGTCGTGGTGTCCAGTTTTTATAGTAATATAAGTAATTCAACGAAGATGTAAAATTAATCGTAAGTCTAAATGGAAAAACTAAGCAATACAAAACATATACTTTATACAAGAATACTTTAAACAGGAACTTCAATAAACTCTGTCCTGATGAAGTTGGAAAAAAATAACCAACGAAACGTCGAGAGAAAAAATGAAAACGATTTGTTTTATTTAAAAAATCCTCAACCTGACCAAAAAAGCCCATCAACAAAACAAAAAAACAGTAAATAATTTACATTGTCATTGAATTTATCTACATATGTATGGTCATGTGTGAGCGCCCTTTGTGGCAGGGTGTTTCATTTCCCATAGCTGATATATCATCAGCAGGATCCTTTGTTCTTTGATTAGAAAGCTAATCTAATTGTAATGAGCTACATTAACTATTATGCTATGGAATATTAGATGACCTAAGATTAATGATTTTATCTACACATAACGTCAACCTAATGAACTAATTACGATTAAGTTTCACAAAATAAATGACGAGTTTGGTTTCCATTTCAATACACTTGCTTACAAGTTTTTTGTTTGTTTTTAAAGGATATTCCTTTCATTTTTTTCTGCAATGTGATGCAACCCCGATTACTTCATTTTAAAAATACAAATAACTTCAAAGTGCAAAAACACTTCTACAGACAAGTCAGAGCTACTTTTAATAAGCACATATGTTATATAGTTTTCTTTTGATAGACGACCCCATAGCTTTTGCTGAAATCGTTACATGATTAGATTAATCTCGCGTTTCAGGCCATAAGGAGGAGTTACATACTATGCGCACGCATTAAAAAGGCCAACTCTGTAAACAAATCCCACAAAAGCCCTACATTTGGATATCAAATTGGTATTCTACTCCCAAATACTTTTATTTGAGCCCCATATTGCGATGGTCAGTAAAAAATAGCTATTTGTGGGGTATTTTGGGAAAGAGATAGACCCCCAGAAAATTGGTCCCGAAAGTGAACCGCAATTCCTTTCATTTAAGACCCACATTGACGTGGTCGGAAAATATGCCCGATTTAGGGGTGTTATGGGGGGTGGTCCCCCAAACGCTAGGCCCTGAAAATATATCAGCAACATGCGCTTTTCTCAAATATTTGAACCCCATATTGCCATTGGCCTCAAAATTGGATAGGAAACTCGTTTCCTAATCTCAAATATCATTCACCAAAACCCCTTATTGAAAAATCCAGCAAATATGTCCGGTTTGGGGTATGGGCCCTAAAAGCTATGAATATCGGGCTCCACTGTCTTGATGATCCAAATTGTCTTGGTGAGCAAATACGCCCTACTTGGGGGTTCTTATGGTGGTGGGACGTCCCCTAGACAGATGGTCCCGAATGTTGATGTCAGATTCATGGTCTACCTGAAGGCTGAAGGGTATTTGGGACTCTTCATTTGAGCTCAAGTTTTCATTAGTCGGCAAACATGACCGATTTGGGGGATGGGGCGGCCACTCAGTGACTTTGCTTTGAAAATATATATCAGATTCGTGTTCTACTCTAAAATACCTCTTATTTGAGCCCCATATTGCAATGGTCAGCAAATATTTGGATGGTGTAATGGAGGTGGGGGGTGGTTCCATAGAAACTTTTTCCCGAATAATGATATCAGATTCGTGCTTTACTTCCAAAGACCTTTCATTTAAGTCCCATATTGCTATGGTCGTAAATTTGTCTTCTTTGGGGTGTGTTCTCGGGGATGGGCGGCCCCCCAAATACTTGGCCCCACATCTGGACACCAGATTTTACACTTAAATACTTTTTATTTAAGCCCCATATTGTCATGGTCAGTAAACAAGTCCTGTTTGGGGGGTGTTTTGGGAAAGGGGTTGACCCCCAAAAAACTTTGTCTCAAATTTGGATATCAGATTCATATATTGCCCGCAAATATCTTTCGTTTGAGTCCCATATTGCCATGGTCGGTAAATATGTCCAATTTAGGGGTGTTTTTGGAGTTGGGGTGGTGCCCCAAACACTTGGTCCAACAATTGAATATCAGACACGTTTATTAAATACCTTTCATTTGAGTCCCATATTGTCGTGTTTGGTCTAAATATATGTTTGGTAGGTTTAAGGGGGGTGGGGCAGCCCCCCTATTTACCCCATCCGAAATTTGGATACCAAATTTTTATTTTAAGGATACTATATGAGAGCACACAAAATTTCGCTTAAATCGCACCACCCATTTCCGAGATCTGGCGTTTCTGAAAATTAGGGTAAGGGGGAGGGTCCGCCCCCCCTTCAAATATAAAAAAATGTAGTACCCTATTTTCACCACGGTATCATTTTGCACCACCTGCGAAAATTGCAAAAAAAATCGGTTCAGCCGTTTCTGAGTCTATAACAATGTCCGTGTGTCTGTCCGTCTGTCCGTCTATCCGTCCCACTGTTGTAATCACACCACAAACTTCAAAATTGAGACAAATAGCAGAAATTTGGCACAGATACGTCTTTTTGCTGTACGCAGGTTAAGTTCTTAAATGGGCCAAATCGGATCATATGTGGATATAGCTGCTATATAGACCAATCTCTCGATAAAGTGTCTGAAGCACATAAAAGCTTTTTTTTTATCCGATTTTGCTGAAATTTGAAACAGTGCGTTGCTTTAAGCCTCCCGACATCCGACCTAAATATGGTTCAGATGGGACTACGTTTGGATATAGCTGCCATATAGTCCGATCTCCCGATAAAGGGTCCGAAGCCCATGAAAAGTTTATTTGTTATCCGATTTTGCTGAAATTTGAAACAGTGCATTGTTTTAAGCCTCCCGACATCCGACCTAAATATGGTTCAGATCGGACTACGTTTGGATATAGCTGTCATATAATCCGATCTCCCGATAAAGGGTCCGAAGCCCATGAAAAGTTTATTTGTTATCCGATTACGCTGAAATTTGAAACAGTGTGTAGTTTGGGTCCTCCCGACATCTGACCCGAAAATGGTTCACATCGGACTATATTTAGATATAGCTGCCATATAGACCGATCTGCTGACAAAGGTTCTGAAGCCCATAAAAACTTTATTTGTTGTCCGATTTTGTTGAAATTTGAAACAGTGAGTTTTTTCAAGCCTCGCGACATTCGACTTAATATGTTTCAGATCGGTCTATATTTAGATATAGCTGACACAAAGACCGATCTGTCGATATAGGGTGTGAAGCCCATAAAATCTTTATTTGTTACCTGATTTCGCTGAAATTTCAAATTGTGAGTAGTTTTAGGCCACCTGGCATCTGACCCAAATATGGTTCACATCGGACTATATTTAGATATACATTTAAGACCGATCTGCTGTTAAAGGGTCTGAAGCCCATACAAACTTTATGTATTAACAGACATTGGTACTTAGGTGGAGATGCAATACCAGACATGAATTAACTCAGGGGCGTGGTATAGAAAACTATTAGGAATTTGTAAGTAGTACGGAAATCCTGACTTAGATTTTATTTTTATACCCTCCACCATATGATGGGGGTATACTAATTTCGTCATTTTGTTTGTAACACCTCGAAATATGCGTCTGAGACCCGATAAAGTATATATAGTCTTGATCGTCATGTCATTTTAAGTCGATTTGGCCATGTGCCTCCGTCTGTCTGTCGAAAGCATGCTAACTTTCGAAGGAATAAAGCTAGCCGCTTGAAATTTTGCACAAATTCTTTTTATTAGTGTAGGTCGGCTGGGATTGTAAATGGGCCAAATCGGTCCATGTTTTGATACAGCTGCTATATAATCCGATTTTGGGTCTTGACTTCTTGAGCCTCTAGAGGGCGCAATTCTTATCCGATTTATCTGAAATTTTGCACGTGGTGTTTTGGTATCACTTCCAAGAACTGCGCTAAGTATGGTTTAAATCGGTTCATATTTTGATATAGCTGCCATATAAACCGATCTTGGGTCTTGACTTCGTGAACCTCTAGAGGGCGCAATTCTCATCCGATTTAACTGAAATTTTGCACGCAGTGTTTTGGTGTCACTTCCAAAAACTCTGCTAAGTATGATTTAAATCGGATCATAAGCTGGTATGGCTGTCATATAAACCGATCTTGGATCTTGGATCGGTCAATAACTTTATGTTGCTCATATATATATTCAAAATGTCATTCAAAGAACTTGACAAGTACGATCCATGGTGGAGGGTATATAAAATTGGACCGGGGGCAAATCTTAGCACGCTTTTATTTGTAAGTATTTAGAGCGCACAACAAGCGGGCTATTGGCTTTGGTGTATATCTGTAGTGGCATGACGTGGATTAATATCCGCAACCTCTTTTCAACCTAACCTAAAGAATTTATTTTCTAGTTTCAATATTCTGATGGCCGATGTAAAGACTTAATGTTGCTTCCTTGACTAAAACTTGTGCTTTACACCCAAACGCATTACAAATTAGTCATTCACATTTTTTGAGAGGATGGTATCATTTGAGGATCATGATCTGAGATAAGTATTTCTCCAAAAGTTGTGGTGCAACAATATTTTGAAACAAATTTTAGGGAGAATGTTTTCGCGTTTATTCACTTGATTATAAAATTGAGAAAAAATTTTTGTTGTTTGTTTTGCTGTCACGAGAAGGATACGTCAGAAAAGAAGGCATCGTTAAATTTTTATTCCTTTTTGTCGCATAGTGTTCTAAAAGGTACATCGATTAGTGGAAAAAATTTTTCAAATTAACTTCAATTGCATATTGATACACCGAATAGCTTCATTGTCACAAAAACATATGTTTTGTATGAATGAGTAAAATAGCTCTTTATAAAAGAAAAATAAGTGAAGTCAATAATTTATTTTTAATTGGCTTGCAGGGGGGGTTGTGAAGAACCTGCCAATATCAATTTATACATTGACACCATCTTGATGGCAGGACCTTGATAAATTCTAGGTCCTTACAAAGGCCTCATTTTACACAAAGCTTTAATGTTTAACTTTTTTGTCGCATGCTTACCTACATGCCTACCAGCATGTATATAAGTATACTGGAACAATTTTGCATCAGCCATGTCATCTACGCCTATTTTCGTTCCGTTCTAGTGTAAAACACCTGTTTAATTGACAAGATTTCATTTATGTTAATGTGTTTTTAATTTCGGTTTCCGTAAACATCAGGCATTAGACACTCATTGCCAGACCCCCCCCCCCCCCCCCCCCCCTCCTCAAAATGTCACCTGAATAGGAAGAACATGGAAAAAACACTCCCTAATAACTCATATTTCAATGGCAAATGAAGCTTAGAAGGAGGTACAGGCATTGTGACGCCCCCTTCCCCCCAAAAAGGCATTGAATATTGGCGGTAATTATTTATAAATAAGCCGCACTCGCTCGAACAAAGGCATGAATAAATGAATGAATTATGATTCCGGCAGACTGTTTGTGGTGCTCCACATAGACCATGACAGGAGCTTCCAATGAAAATAACCAACGGAAGTCGGAGGAAAGGGGAGTGGATGTCGTCATTAAAGCCTCTTGTCATGCTGGTGTACAAATAGCTTTAATAATGTTGAAGAATTTTTAAAGATGACAACATTTTGATGAGTAGAAAAATTAAAACTGAAGTAAAGGTGAAAGAAATTAAAAGAAAGTTTGTTTAAACTTAGAACAAGTAAAAAGTTCATTAAATTTGAGTGAAATAATTTTGGAAAACTATTCCCTAAGTTCTTCGAACTAAATAGCCTCATACACTGATAGAAAAATGATTTTGTAAATTCAAGCAAATGCAAATTTTGCCCATGAACATTCCACTAAGGAGCTGGGGCAAACTTCTCTCACATATCAATGAGTGCAGTCCGTTTCAAGTTTAAGCTCAATGATAAGGGTACCTCACAAATGTTGCAAGCATTAGGAGGGGAAAGCCACCGCTGAAAATTTTTTCAGATGTTCTCGCCAAGATTCGAACCTAGGCGTTCAGCGTCATAGGTGGACATGGTAACCTCTGCGCTACGGTGGCATCCGCTAAATTCAAGCACCAATGGTGTTATTATCATGCCCAGGCACTTATGTGGCTGTGGTGCAATGTGGCAAGTCGTTTAGAAACTTGCAATCATGGTATGGGTAGACCACAGTTTCGATTTTCAGCAGCAAACCAAAACTTCTTGCAGTATTGAACAAGTAAAACGGCATTAAGTTCGGCCGGGCCGAACTTTGGATACCCATCACATAGGGTATATATGTAAACCATCTTTCGTCATAATCCCGTGAAAAATGCATTACTCATGCATCCATAGCAGCTGTATTCAAATATGGACCGATTTGGACTAAATTCGGTCCAATTAATACGAGATAAATTTTGGTTCAATATTGGTCTTTTTGGCAGCTATATCCAAATAGAGACCGGTTTGAACCATATAGGACACGGATGTCGAAGAACCTTAAATAAGTAACTGTGTTAAATTTCAGCGAAATCGGATAACAAATGCGCTTTTTATCAGACCACGACTTAAAATCCAAATTTAGACCGATCTGCGCCATCTTCAAGAAGGATATCGACACAACTCAACTCAATATCCTAAACACCCCCGGCTTGGGGGTGTTTTGGGGGATGGGCGGCCACTCAGTGAGTTGGCCTTCAAATTATATATCGGATTCGTATTCTACTGTAAAAACCCTCTAATTTAAGCCTCATATTGCAATAGTCAGTAAATACATCCTATTTGGGTGTAATATTGGGGTGGGGAGGCTCCATAGACACTTTTCCCGAATATTGATATCAGATTCGTGCTTTACTCCCAAAGACCTTTCATTTGAGCCCAATATTGTTATGGTCGTAAATTTGTTCCCTTTTTTTGGGGAGAGGCGGCCTTCCAAACACTTGCTCCCATATTTGAATATCCGATTCGAATGCTACACTCAAATACTTTTTATTTAATCCCCATATTCCCACGGCCAGTAAATTAGTCCTATTTGGGTAGGGGGTTTTGGTGAAGGGGTGGACCCCCAGAAATGTGGTCCCACATTTGGATATTAGATTCGTATTTTACTCGCAAATACCTTTCATTTTAGTCTCATATTGCCATGGTCGGTAAATATGTCCGATTTAGGGGTGTTTTGGGGGTTGAGGTGGTCCTCCTAACATTTGGTCCAACAATTGGATATCAGATACGTTGTCTTATCCTATATACCTTTCATTTGAGTCCCATATTGTGGTGATTGGTCTAAATATATGCTTGGTAGGTTTTAGAGTGGGGCATCCCCCTAGGTACCCCATCCGAAATTTGGATAACAAATTTTTTTTTTAGGGTACTATATGAGAGCACACAAAATTTCGCATAAACCGCACCACCCTTCTCCGAGTCCACCGTAGCGCAGAGGTTAGTATGTCCGCCTATGACGCTGAACGCCTGGGTTCAAATCCTGGCGAGACCATCAGAAAACATTTTCAGCGGTGGGTTTCCTCTCCTAATGCTGGCAACATTTGTGAGGTAATATGTCATGTAAAACTTCTCTCCGAAGAGGTGTCGCACTGCGGCACGCCGTACGGCCGAGTCCGTATAAAAAGGAGGCCCCTTATCATTGAGCTTAAACTTGAATCGGACTGCACTCATTGATAGGTGAGAAGTTTGCTCCTGTTCCTTAGTGGAATGTTCATGGGAAAAATTTGCAAAAATTTGCATTTGCATTTTTGGGAGGTAGGGGGCCCCCTATACTTCGAACTGATTTTTTATGCCAGATTCGTAATCTACTCCCGAATAACTTTCATTTGAGGCCCATATTAACATGAATGTCCAATACATCTGTTTGGAGGAACTTTGTGGTTGGGGCGGCCAATGGGTACTTAGACCCAAATTTTAATACCATATTCGTTTTCTGGTCTCCAACACCTTTCATTTGATGCCCTTGTTGTGCCCATTGGACCACATTCGGATATGGGTGGCGTCTTTAGGGTAAGGGGGAGGGTCAGCCTCCACCCGATATGTAAAAATTATATAGCCTATGTTTCCTTCCAGACAAACGTACGCAATCTATGAAAATTATAAGAAAATCGGTTCTGCCAAGTATCATATAGTCATAATGGGTCTAATGTCGTTTTTGAGGGTTGGCGTGGCAATATGTCTGTTTGGGTGAGTTTTGGGGTTGGGGCGACCCGATGGGTACTTAGACTCAAATTTTAATACCATATTCGTATTCTACTCACCAATACCTTTCATTTGATATCTACATTGTTCCGATCGGTCCATTTTTGATTTTGGGTTTTGTTTTTGGCATAGGGGGGAGGGTCCGACCCTCTTCCGATACCGAAGAATTATAAAGCCTATGTTTCCTTCCAGACCAACCTACACAATAAGCGAAAATTTCGAGTAAATCGGTTCTGCCGTTTTTCAGTCTATACGGAACAAACAAACCGAGTCCCATATATCCGTGATTGGCTAATGTGCCCATTATGGGCGTTTTTGTGGGAGTGGGGTGACCACCTATACTTCGACATGAATTTGTATGCCAGATTCGTTATCTACTCCCGCATACTTTTCATTTGATACCCATATTGTCCTTATCGGTCCACTTTTGATTTTGGGTGGTTTTTTTGGGGTAACGGTGGAGGGTCCGCCCCTTTCCGATATCAATAAATTATAAAGCCTATTCCTACTTCCTAACCATATTCGTAATCTACTCCCGATTACCTTTCATTTGAGTCGTGATCGTCAAATAAACCTATTTTAAGGGGTTTTAGGGCTGGGGCGGCCCACCCATGAAATTCGTACTCTACTCCTGAATACCTTTCATTTCAGTCCCATATTGTTCCGATCGCTCCACTTTTATTTTTGGGTGGTACTTTTGGGGTAAGGGGGAGGGTCCGCCCCCCTTCCGATATCAAAAAATTATAAAGCCTATGTTTCCTTCCAGAACAATCTATACAATCTGTGCAAATTAGAAGGTAACCGGTTCAGCCGTTTTTGAGTCTATACGGAATAATAATTAAATTTTGTATATAAGAAGATGGCAGTAATATCCCAATCTGGACCGATCTCGGCAAAATTGAAAAAAAAATAGTCCGAAAAGCAAATTTCGGCTAAATAGGATAATAAATGTGGCTTTTATGGGCCTAAAATCTTAAATCGGCAGATCGGTCTATATGGGCGTCTGATATAGCCCATCTTCGAACTTAACCTGCCTATGGATAATCACAGAATATGTGCAGAGTTTCAGCTCTATATCTCTATTTTTGAAGAGTGTAACGTGATTTAAACAGACAGACGGATGGACATGGTTAGATCGTCTTAGATGTATTGCAAACAGAATAACAAAATGAATACACCCCCATCCTTCGGTGGTGAATTTGAAAAAACCTGTTCACTACATGTTGACACAATGTGAACGCCTGTGCACAAAACCTATTGTTGATTTATGAACATTTGTGGTTGTTGAGGTGACACCTGTGTGTTGATTCCTTTTTATGAGCCTACGTGGTGAATTTGTCAACGCCGTGCTTGTCTGTTTCTATAGGTTTCTAAACACATCTCTCAATTTGTCTTCTTCAGACCAAATAGGGTTGTGGTTAAGAATGTAGTTACTGATCTAATAACACCATATTACTTCCCTATCTTCAAATAATTTTGAATTTCTTTTTGAATCCCTTTGAAAGCTCATCAAAATGGTATGTTCTGCCATTATTACCTCGTTGCAACTTCCGTGTATTGCTGTTTGACTTTATAAATCTATTGCTTAATTACATTGTTCCCCACCCAGAAAGAAACTACCAAACGTCATTACAATTCCCATTACCGCCTGCCACAAATACAACTCTAACTTATTAACATCGAATTGAGGCACGCTGATATTTCTTGCCAATAGGCATTTGGAGTTTATTTCACTACATTAGTGTTGGCTTACATATTACCTGCCAATAAATGCGAATGGTATTGTTATCACCGACACTATCGGAATAATCAACAATTGACTTGATTTGAATAAAACGATTATTTTACAAATAAAACCGTCACTAATGCCATTAAATGGTGTGTAAATGGTGTGGTTATACTTGGTGTTAATGTTCGATGATAATGAAAACTATTGTCAGCAATTCTTTGTTGCAAATAAAAATCTTAAAATTGGATCTAATGAGCATTTAACTAAATGTTTCAAATTTGTGTTTTTTTAATCGCTTAATGATAGAAATATATGCAAGAATTTTATAGCCATGCAGAGTCGCCTATGTAATGCCCTACACCATTGGATGGTATATCAACTACTTCAAAACAAGACAAAACTTGGAGAATTTGGATATTTTAACTTTCGATATCCTTCAAATCGGAAATATTGCTCTTCTCATGGATATATTAGGTTGCCCAAAAAGTAATTGCGGATTTTTTAAAAGAAAGTAAATGCATTTTTAATAAAACTTAGAATGAACTTTAATCAAATATACTTTTTTTACACTTTTTTTCTAAAGCAAGGTAAAAGTAGCAGCTCATAACTGACAGAAGAAAGAATGCAATTACAGAGTCACAAGCTGTGAAAAAAATTGTCAACGCGACTATATGAAAAATCCGCAATTACTTTTTGGGCAACCAATACTTAAAAAATTAATTCGTTTCATAAAATCCAAATTTTCGACAAGTAATTTCTTTTGTGAAAAACGTTTTGAAACTACATGCTTTTTTGCCAAACCGAAAAATTCTCAAAATCATTCAGCAACTATGAAGGGGATAGAAATACTTTTAATTTTTTTATGAAAAATTGTGGTTACTGTGGCCAGGAAATGACCCACCGGAAGTGACATTTGGTCATAAAATATGAGCTAAACTATTTATTGCTTGCCAATACACTATTAAGAGACCGATCCCTTCCCTTCCAAAATCATTCAGAATGTGTTTGTCTGTGTGAATACCCAATTTTTTTAATAACACCAGCCGAACCGGGCCCGCTCCACTGCGCCTTCTTTAACTCTCTAATATCTCTTTAGGGTGGGAACACTTCGCCCTGAATGCGGATAACGAATTCGTGCCATTATAGCCTATGACGCTCAACGCGTTCGAATCCTGGCGAGAACATCGAACAAAGCGGTGTTCATCCCCTCTTAATGTTGACGACATTTGCGAGGTACAATGCATGGTCATTTAAAAAATTTTCCCCAAAGAGGTGTCGCACTGCGGGACGCGGCTATGAAAAAAGGTCCCTTATCATTGAGTTTAAACTTGAATCGTAAAGCACTCATTGATGTGTGAGAATTTACCCCTTCTCGGTTTCTGATGGTAATGTTCTTCCTTAGGGTAATATTCTCATTAGGGCAGGGATGGCACCTCAGACATTTCGACTCAAATATGAAAATCAAATTCGTGCTGCACTTCCGAATCCCTTTAATTTGAGCCCCATATTGCCATGGCCGGTAAATATGAACCTTTTAGAGGGTGTTTTGGGGCTGGGGCGGCCATCGGCACTTTGCACTAAAAATAGATATCAAATTCGGAAATGACGTTCAGTTTAGGGGGTGCTTTTGGGTGTACCCCCAAACACTTGGCTCCAAAACTGGATGTCAAATTAGTTTTCTATTTTCAAAAATATTGTCGTAATAGGTCAAATAACCCATCTGATGTATCTTTAAGAGGAAAAGCGCCACCTAGACTTGAACGCAAATTTTAATGTCATATTCGAAATCTACTCGCTATTACCTTTCATTTGAGTCCCATATTGTCGTAATAGGTCAAATAACCCATCTGATGTATCTTTAAGAGGAAAAGCACCACCTAGACTTCAGCGCAAATTTTAATGTCATATTCGAAATCTACTCCCTAATACCTTTCATTTGAGTCCCATATAGGCATGGTCGGCTAACATGCCCATTTAGGGGTATTTGGGGGTGGGACCTCCCATTACATGGACCTAATGTTTTATGCCATATTTGTAACCAATTGCTTCGATCTGATTTTGTATGGAAGATTCGAAATCTACTCCCGAATACCTTTCATTTGAGCCCCATATTGAAACGAACGTCCAATATGTCTATTTGGGGCTGGGGCAGCCCGATGTGTACTTGGACTCAAACTTTAATACCATATTCGTATTCTACTCTTCAATACCTTTCATTTGATACCTATATTGTCCTGGTCGGTCCATTTTTTATTTTGGGTTGTGTTTTTGGCATAAGTCGGAGGGTCCGTCCCCCTTCCGGGGTGGCGTGACCCCCTATACTTCGATCTGATTTTATATGCCAGATTCGAAATTTACTCCCGAATACCTTTCATGTGAGCCCCATATTGAAATGAACGTCCAATATGTCTGTTTGGGGGAGTTTTAGGGCTGGGGCAGCCCGATGGGTACTTGGACTCAAACTTTAATAACATATTTGTATTTTACTCTCCAATACCTTTCATTTGATACCTATATTGTCCCGGTCGATCCATTTTTGATTTTGGGTTGTGTTTTTGGCATAAGTCGGAGGGTCCGTCCCCCTTCCGATACCAACAAATTATATAGCCTATGTTTCCTTCCAGACCAAACTACACATTAAACGAAAATTTCGAAAAAATCGGTTCTGCCGTTTTTCAGTCTATACGGAATAAACAAACCGAGTTCCATATATCCGTGATTGGCTAATGTGCCCATTTTGGGGGTGGGGTGACGCACTATACTTCGTCATGAATTTGTATGCCAGATTCGTTATATACTCCCGCATACTTTTCATTTGATACCCACATTGTCCTTAACGGTCCACTTTAGATTTTGGGTGGTCTTTTTGAGGTAACGGGCGAGGGTTCGCCCCCTTCCGTTATCAATAAATTATATAGCCTAATCCTAATACCTGACCATATTCATAATCTATTCCCGAATACCTTTCATTTGAGCCCCATATTGTCATGATCGTCAAATAAACCTATTTTAAGGAGTTTTGGGGCTGGGACGGCCCCCCAGTTACTTGGACCCAACTTTTGTTATGAAATTCGTACTTTACTCTTGAATACCTTTCATTTGACTCCCATATTGTCCCGATCGGTTCAATTTATTTATGGGTAGTATTTTTATGGTAAGGGGGAGGGTCCTCCCCCTCCAAATATCAAAAAATTATATAGTCTTTGTTTTCTTCCTGACCAACCTACACAATCTGTTAAAATTTCAAGTTAATCGGTTTTGCCGTTTTTGAGTCTATACGGAACAAACAAACAAACCGACAAACAAACAAACATACATACAAACAAACACAAATTGAATTTTATATACAAGTCCTTCCGTTTGTAACACCTTGAAATATGCTTCTCTCGATTTAAGATTTTGGGCCCATAAAAGGTGCATTTATTGTTCAATGTCGCCGAAATTTGGGACAGTGAGTTGTGTTAAGCTTTTTGACATTTCTCTGCAACTTGGCCCAAATCGGTCCAGATTTCGATATAGCTGCCATATTGACCGATATCTCGATTTAAAGTCTTGACCCCATAAAAGACGCATTATTGTCCAATATCGCCGAAATTTGGGACAGTGAGTTAAGTTAGGTCCCTCGAAATACTTCTGCAATATGTCACAGATCGGTCCAGATTTGGATATATCTGTCATATATACCGATCCCTCGATTCAAAGTTTTGGGCCCATAAAAGTCACATTTAATGTCCAATATCGCCGAAATTTGGGACAGTGAGTTGCATTAGGCTCTTCGACATTTTTCTGCAACTTTGCCCAAAACGGTGCAGATTTCGATATAGCTGCCATTTAGACCGATATCTCGATTTAAAGTCTTGACCCCATAAAAGGCGCATTTAATGTCCAATATCGCCGAAATTTGGGACAGTGAGTTGTGTTAGGCCCTCCGACATTTTTCTTCATTTTGGCTCATATCGGTCCAGATTTGAATATAGCTGCCATATAGACCGATCTCTCGATGTAAAGTTTTGGGACCATAGGAGGCGCATTTATTGTCCGATGTCGCCGAAATGTGGGACAGCAAGTTAAGGTAATCCCCTCGATATGTTTCTGCAGTTCGGCCTAAATCGATCAAGATATGCATATAGCTGTCATATAGACCGAATTCTCGATTTAAGGTTTTGGGCCCATAAAAAAAAATGTCCGATATCGCCGAAATTTGGGGCAGTGAGTTGTGCTAGGCCCTTCGAAATTTTTCTTCAATTTGGCTCATATCGGTCCTGATTTGGATGTAGCTGCCGTATAGACCGATCTCTCGATTTAAGGTTTTTTGGACCATGTTAAACATTTTTTTCCTTTTTGTCCGGGGTCAGAGTTGAGGTAATTTCCGACTCCGACTACAGGGAAAATAACCTAACGCCGACTCCAAGACTCCGACAATGACTACTCAGTCCTGCTTCCAACGATTGTGCACTGTGGGGTCCAAATCGGTCAATAAACCGATCTGTTGATTACCCTTGTTAGGCTCCTAGAAGTTTTTATTTTTGCTTGGTTTGGCAGAAATTTGGAACGTAGAGTAGTGCATAACACTACTCTACGTTCCACCGATATGAGCCAACTTGAAGAAAAATTTCGAGAGCACAACTCACTGTCCCAAATTTCGGCGATATCGGACAATAAATGTGCTTTTTCAGCTAAAAAAATTTATTTTTTGTAAATTTTTAAAAGAACCGCAATATTTGGCACGCCCAACTAAATACTTTTTTACTTATTTTTTTTTTTTTTAATGGCAAAGAAAACATCATGGCTCATAATTCAAACTACCCGAAGGAAACCTCAAATCTGCTGCTTTTTGTGGCCATAATTTAAGGGTGATTAATTTTTAATAGCAAAATTAGCAACGCTATGAAACAGCCAACATTTTCTCATAGAGGATTTAGCAATTTAATTTAATAATCCATGTCACAGCCGCAATGGTCTATGGTCACCGGAACGTATTGGCCTATCGCCTGGCCCCATTAGCGCCTTTCGATAATAATAAAATAATTTGTTTAAATTACGCACTATTGTTGTATTTATAATTTTCGCTTGGCCAACTGTCTCAATGAAGTGAGCGGGTAATAAGTGTGCATGTGCCGGTTTTGCAGGATAATGTGTGGGAGCGCCTATTTAATGCGAGTGAATGACAATAATCGTTTGGTAAACGTGTTTGTATCGCACATTGTGCGATTTCCAATGATAGGCATCTCTGTAATCCTTAAAAATTTATCACACTCCAGCACACACAGCGAATATGCGTGTGTGCGATTTTAACAGAAGTTGTATTTGATGTGTTATCGCCTACGAACACATTTATCGTATAAATTGTCCTTTATGATGTGAATGTTATGCGTATTGCTTGACATTTGATGTGGCACAGTGAATACGCGAATTAAAACAGACAGCCAGGAAGGTTAAATTTGGAAAATTAATGTATTTTCCTTAAATTCAAAATTCAAGGACTATAAGAGAAAATAAAGAAATAAAATAGGAAAAAAATGCAAACTATAAACTTTTTATGAAATTTTCTTCGAAAGTAAATTTTCAAACTATTGGATTGCCCAAAAAGTAATTGCGGATTTTTCATATAGTCGGCGTTGACAAATTTTTTCACAGCTTGTGACTCTGTAGTTGCATTCTTTCTTCTGTCAGTTATCAGCTGTTACTTTTAGCTTGCTTTAGAAAAAAAATGTAAAAAAAGTATATTTGATTAAAGTTCATTCTAAGTTTTATTAAAAATGCATGTACTTTCTCTTAAAAAATCCGCAATTACTTTTTGGGCAACCCAATATTTAGTTTGAAACACTGTCCCCTGTTTGCAAATAGATTCCAGCAAGCAAATATTCCGTTTGCTCTTACTATTCGATGCATTGGATGCTAAACATTCTCGAATTTGTTGTTGGCCCTGCCGTTTAGTTGGTTAGCCATTTGGAAGGTTGGTTGGCAGCGGCGTCAGCGGTCTATTCGGTTGATATGTCTGATGCGATAATCCACAGGAATTAATGAATAAACCATTAACAAATAAACTAAAAATCTGAAAAGCAACAATAGTCCACATTGTGCTTGCCATGGCAGCAGCAGCTTCACTCAACATCACGAATGGAACAGCATGCGTTGATTTTTGGGTTATGATATGGCAATATTACGCACTCACAAACAAAAGGCCTTACATACTCTTGCCCACACTTGAACAAAGGCCTGGCAGCAGGGGAAATGAGTGAAAGGCCAACCCTTATCAGCAGGATGTTTTACATGGTTTAATCGTAACTTATAAACGCCAAAAAGCAGAGGACATGGCCCCTTTCTCTGTTTGGCATGTTCAGGGATATTTCGCAGTGCGGGTGAAAGGATGTTTGTGTGAGTGTTTGTATGAATGAGACGAATTGGGCTCATTTTTGGCTAAAATCAGCAATGTTTGAAGTCGTTTGCTTCGGTAGTTGATGTTGTGCCAATGTTATTATGTTGTTAATTTGGAATTTTAATTTAATGCAGAATTATATAGCAGACATGTCCTTGCTTTAGTAGGACTGTATGATCAATGACCATTATACTTTACTTTATTCCTAAGATTAGGTTAAGAAAGGTTATGGGTGTAGTCCGCGATTAAAAGGAGCGGGAACTACGATTAAGACAAAGAGCCGGACCTTAGAGATATTCCTTCGAATTGTAAAGCGGACGAGCTAGAGATAAAGGGTGATTTTTTTGAGGTTAGGATTTTCATGCATTAGTATTTGACAGATCACGTGGGATTTCAGACATGGTGTCAAAGAGAAAGATGCTCAGTATGCTTTGACATTTCATCATGAATAGACTTACTAACGAGCAACGCTTGCAAATCATTGAATTTTATTACCAAAATCAGTGTTCGGTTCGAAATGTGTTCATTCACCGTAACGTTGCGTCCAACAGCATCTTTGAAAAAATACGGTCCAATGATTCTACCAGCGTACAAACCACATCAAACAGTGCATTTTTCGGGATGCATGGGCAGTTCTTGAACGGCTTCTGGTTGCTCTTCACTCCAAATGCGGCAATTTTGCTTATTTACGTAGCCATTCAACCAGAAATGAGCCTCATCGCTGAACAAAATTTGTCAAAATTTGAACACATTTCGAACCGAACACTGATTTTGGTAATAAAATTCAATGATTTGCAAGCGTTGCTCGTTAGTAAGTCTATTCATGATGAAATGTCAAAGCATACTGAGCATCTTTCTCTTTGACACCATGTCTGAAATCCCACGTGATCTGTCAAATACTAATGCATGAAAATCCTAACCTCAAAAAAATCACCCTTTACAAGGAACTACGCTAAACATTCCAGGGAAACTGGAATCTGTGGGTAGCGACATGTGAGATAAGTTTCCAGGACCAGGCCCAAAAGATTACGAATCATAGATGGTCACAAAGAGGGGGCTGTGAGCATTCCAAAACTATGTGGCCTAATCTAAACTTGAAGAGGTGCACCGCTTTGCGGTCGCTGGCTAGAACAGACGTCTCAGGTCACTGTCTAATCGGAAAACATGCTGACAGACTGAAGGTTGCCAGCAACGGCTCTTACAGAAGCTGTAAAAACATCGAAGAATAAGAGACTATAAAACACCATCTGTGTATGTCCGCACTGGTACTCAGAAGGAGTTCAACTTTAGGTTCTCATTTCTTTGAGAACCTGTCTGATGTGAACATCCGCAAGTTGCTGATCCTTTTAAAGCGATCTGGATGGTTCAACGGTAGGACCTAGAAGGCATTTCTTCTGTTCCTGTGGTATCACAGTGGACGAAAACGTCTAAGTGAGTCAGATGGAAGACTGCCAATTAAAACTAACCTAACCTAAGCGACAAAGAGAGATTGATAAACATTCTATATTATAATACCCACCACCGTAGAATAGGGGTATATTCATTTAGTCATTACGTTTGCAACACATCGAAATATCAATTTCCGACCCTACAAAGTATATATATTTCCGATCGTTGTAAAATTCTAAGACGATTTAACGATGTCCGTGTGTCTGTCCGTCTATCCGTCTGTCCGTCCGTCGGTTGTATTGGGTTGTCCAAAAAGTAATTGCGGGTTTTTTAAAAGAAAGTAAATGCATTTTTAATAAAACTTAGAATGGACTTTAATCAAATATACCTTTTTTACACTTTTTTTCTAAAGAAGGAAAAAAGTAACAGCTGATAACTGACAGAAGAAAGAGAAAGCTATTACAGAGTCACAAGCTGTGAAAAAATTTGTCAACGCCGACTATATGAAAAATCCGCAATTACTTTTTGGGCAACCCAATAATTACTCTAGAGCCTTCAAAAATTTCAGATATTGAGCTGAAATTTGGCACAGATATGTCTTTTTGATGCACGCTGGTTAGTCGTTTAAGGCTTCCCGACAACTACCCCAAATATGGTTCAGATCAGACTGTATTTAGATATAGCTACCATATAGACCGACCTCCCTATAAAGGGTCTGAAGACCATAAAGGCTTTATTTATTAGGGTTATTTTAGGCCACCCGATATCTGACATAAATATGGGTTCGATCAAACTATATTTAGATATAGCTACCATATAGACCGATCTCCCGATGAAATGTCTGAAGCCCATAAAAGCTTTATTTAATACCCAATTCCACTGAAATTTAAAGCAGTGGGTTATTTTGAGCCTCCTAACACCCGACTTATATATGGTTCAGATCGTACTATATTTAGATATAGCTGTCATACAGACCGATCTGCCGATAAGGGGTCTGAAGCCCATAAAAGCTTTATTTATTATCCGAGGTTATGGGTATCCAAATTTCGACCCGGCCGAACTTAATGCCTTGTTACTTGTTTCCTTTATTATTAACTACCTTGCCAGGTGTGCTTTGCTTCACCCATAATGGGGCAATACCCCAAATTTTTATATTGGTGTTCTACTCTCAAATTCCTCTAAATCCCGTTATGTCCAGATAGGCCTACATGTTCGTTTGGGTGTAGTTTTTGAAATAAGGCGACCCCGACGGAACTAGACCCCAAGTTTTTTAATAATTTTCGAATTCTACTTCCAATTATCTTTCATTTGCTGCCCATATTGCACTAATCGGTAAACATGTCGTTATTGGGCAGTTTTCGGGTCCTCCGACACGGGGTAAATTGTTATGTCAAGCTCGTACTCTAATGCTATCTACTTTAATTTGATGCCCATAAAGTCCCAATCGGTTGGGATTGTAAACGGGCCAAATCGGTTCATGTTTTGGTATAGCTGCCATATAAACCGATTTCGGAACTTGACTTCTCGAGCGCCCTCAAGAGCGCGATTCTTATCCAATTTTGCTGAAATTTCGCATGACGTGTTTTACTATAACTTCCAACAAATGTGCCAAATATGGTTTAAATCGGTCCTTAACCTGATATAGCAGCCATATAAACCGATATGGGATCTTGACTTCTTGAGCCACTAGATGACGCAATTATTATCCGATTTGACTGAAATTTTGTTAAACGACTTCTTCCATGGCCTTCAACATACGTCTCAAATATGGTTGGAATCAGTCTATAGCCTGATAGAGCTCCCATATAAACCGATCTCCCTATTTTAGTTTTTGAGCCCCTAAAGGGCGCTTTTCTTATTCGAATTGACTGAAATTTGACACAATGACTACTACTATGGTCTCCAACAAATACCAACAAGCAACTTTTTTCTTTTAACCTTTGCCTAAAAAGAGATACCGGGATAAGAACTCAACAAATGCGATCCATGGTGGAGGGTATATAAGATTCGACCTGGCCAACACCACCATGTAGTACATGGGTATTATGACTATGGCATTTGTTTTTTTTTGCAATGCTCAGAAGGAGAAGCATGTCCCATCGATAATTATACCTATCGGCTTAGTATCACTTCCTTTTTCCGATTTAGCTATGTCCGTCGTTCCATGTGTCTGACAGTCCATTTATTCTTGTAATCAAGGTACAGGTCGCCTTTGTTGCCCGACTGTCCTAAAATTTAGCACAAGTCACTTTTTGGTCCAAGGACGGTGTAGATTAAAAAAAGTCCCGATTTAGATATAGGTCCCATATATATTTTTCTTCCTGTGTGCCCTTTTAAAGCTGTAGAAGCCCCAATTTTGGTCAGATCTTTGCAAAAATTTGTTATGAAGTTTTTTTTGCGATGTCCAAGAGTTAGATATAGCTCCCATATATATCTTCCATCCGATTTGGCTTTTTAAGACTTGAATATCCACAATTTTGGTCCGATTTTTACAAAATTTAGCATGAATTGTTTTGGTGGACGTCTTAATAGGTGTTCGAAATTTCATCAAAATCAGGTCAGATTTAGATATAGCAAAATTTTGTCAAAATAGCTCCCACATATATTTTTCATCTGATATGACCTTATATGTCTAGAGAAGCATTCAATTTTAAATTGCTAATATTTTTATTTTTTTAAATTTTTCTTTATTTTTATTTACTTTGAAACTATCAAGAGGTACAGGTTTTTATTTTATTATTTTACTAGCTGAACCGGGCCCGCTCCGCTGCGCCTTCCTTTACTTTATATAGAACAAAATTATCCTTTAAATATTTATTTTCGACAATTAAAGAGCTTTTAGTGAAATACCATGCTACGGAAATAGTATTTGTATTTATGTCGCAACAAACATACAATTTAAATGCCTATATCTGAATCCCTTTACTGATTTAGTTTAGATGGTTTAGGGTCATTTGAGTTTGGATGTTAGATGTTAGATCGCCATGACCCGTAAATATGTCCGATTTAGGGGTGTTTTGGGGGTTGGGGAGGTCCCTTAAACAGTTGGTCCGACAATTAGATATCAGATACGTTTTCTAATCTTAATTACCTTTCATTTGAGTCCCATATTGTCGTGATTGGTCTATATATATGTTTGGTAAGTTTTGGGGGTGGGGCGGCCCCCCTAGGTACCCTATCCGAAATTTGGATAACAAATTTTAGTTTTAAGGTTACTGTACACAAAATTTGGCTTAAATCGCATCACCCATTTCCGAGATCTTGCGTTTCTGAAAATTATGGTAAGGGGGAGGGTCCAATTTTCACCAGGGGATTATTATGCAGCGTCTGTGAAAATTTCAAGAAAATCGGTTCAGCCGTTTCTGAGTCTAAAAGGAACATACAAACAAACAAACACATTGATTTTTATATATCAGATATAAGATTTTAACATTTATTTCACATTATTATTTTTTTTTTGTTTTTTTGTTGTTTTTTTCCACTTTTTAATTTTCTTCATAAGTTTTGGTATTACATCCCTGTTGAACTTTGACTGGTATATTGCAGTGTCCTTTTAGCATTGCTGTTGACTTCCTGGCTGTGACATTACATTGGCTTTTGCTCAAAATTGGCAAATAACAATCAAATGTAAAGCATCAGGACCAGCAGAGAACACATCAATTCTAGATGCCATACACATAGCCTTTCAACTGCGTACGCACACTTAGGCAATTACCCCCCACTTTCTCCCACTCGCAGAAATCAAGCACACAGTGCGTATGCCAGTGCTTCATTCATTCATTTCAGACGCAGCACACCCAATGATGCAATAATTCTTCCTGGCTTGACTTAATGCATCATCTCCAAGGATGAGAGGATATGACCTTTTGGCTGAAAGTGGGTGTGTATGCGGCTGCTGGTGCGTTTGCTGGTGTGTTTACTCAATGGATTTTCGTTATTTTTGTCAACAATACACAAATGGAATGAAACACTACGTCCGCCTGCCTTCCGTTGGTGCCCGTCCATCAGGCCTTGCAGCAGTCACTCAGTCACATGATTATTGTGTTGCAAAGTCAACATTAAACTGTGGCATTTGATTTGCTTTTCGGCTTATCAATTGTTTTGCAATCAGCAATAAATTCTTGCAGCCTGGCACCACATTTTGCCTTGGGTATGGTTTGGGTGGGAAGGCTAAATGTCGCGTCGTCTGGCCTTCATTATCAAAAGCATTTGCAACATTGTATTAAAAATTATTTGTTCAATTTGCAATTGCAGGCCTATTTCAATGCCGTTCCCCACCTCCCCACACTGCCCGTCCACCTAGTGTGGGAAATGAGAATAAACGTAAGGGGAAACAATTAGGCAAAATTGTGTTTATACCAATAGGAATCTAGGAATCGAGATGGCAGTAAACACGCGGCATTTTATCATCAATGTCAGCATATATGACATTTACCCCAAATAGGAAAAATGTTGCTTTGCAAACATTTAATTTGATTTTGGTCAATCAAAGGTATATATCGGACGTTAGTTATGCGAATAGGTGCATACAAATTGGTCAAGCGGAGGAACTGCAATGCGGGGCACCAAGGTGATGAAATCGTGAATAAAGTCGGAAGAAACAAGTAATAGCGAGCTAAGTACGGCCGGGCCGAATCTTATATACCCACCACCATGGATTGCATTTGTCGAGCTCTTTCCGCGGCATCCACCGCAGGATGGGGTTATACTAATTTCGTCATTCTGTTTGTAACTTCTAGAAATATTCTTCTAAGACCCCATAAAGTATATATTATATATTCTTGATCGACGTAACATTTTAAATCAAATTAACCGTGTTCGTCCGTCCGTCTGTCCGTCCGTCCGACTGTCTGTACATCCGTCCGTCTGTCGGTCGAAAGCACGCTAACTTCCGAAGGAGTAAAGCTAGCCGCTTGAAATTTTGCACAAATACTTCTTATTAGTGTAGGTCGGTTGGTATTGTAAATTGGCCATATCGGTCCATGTTTTGATATAGCTGCCATATAAACCGATCTTGGGTCTTGACTTCTTGAGCCTCTAGACTTCGCAATTCTTATCCGATTGGAATGAATTTTTGCACGACGCGTTTTGTTATGATATCCAACAACTGTGCCAAGTATGGTTTAAATCGGTTCATAACCTGATATAGCTGTCATATAAACCGATCTTGGGTCTTGACTTCTTGAGCCTCTAGAGGGCGCAATTCTTATCCGATTTGAATGAATTTTGGCACGACGTGTTTTGTTATGATATCCAACAACTGTGCCAAGAAAGATTCAAATCGGTCTATAACCTGATATAGCTGTCATATAAACCGATCTTGGGTCTTAACTTCTTGAGCCTCTAGAGGGCGCAATTCTTATCCGATTTGAATGAATTTAGGCACGACATGTTTTGCTATGATATCCAACAACTGTGCCCAGTATGGTTCAAATCGGTTCATAACCTGATATAGCTGTCATATAAACCGATCTTGGGTCTTGACTTCTTGAGCCTCTAGAGATCGCAAATCTTATCCGATTTGAATGAATTTTGGCACGACGTGTTTTGTTATGATATCCAACAACTGTGCCAAGTATGGTTCAAATCGGTTCATAACCTGATATAGCTGTCATATAAACCGATCTTGGGTCTTGACTTCTTGAGCCTCTAGTGGGCGCAATTCTTATCCGATTTGAATGAATTTAGGCACGACGTGTTTTGTTGTGATATCCAACAACTATGTCTAGTATGGTTCAAATCGGTCCATAACCTGATATAGCTGCCATATAAACCTATCTTGGGTCTTGACTTCTTGAGCCTCTAGAGTGCGCAATTCTTATCCGAATGGAATGAATTTTGGCACGACGTGTTTTGTTATGATATCCAATAACTGTGCCAAGTATGGTTCAAATCGGTTCATAAACTGATATAGCGGCCATATAAACCGATCTGGGGTCTTGACTTCTTGAGCCTGTAGAGGTCGCAATTATTTTCCGATTTGCCTGAAATTTTGTACGACGGATTCTCTCATGACCATCAACATACGCGTTTATTATGGTCTGAATCGGTCTATAGCCCGATACAGCTCCCATATAAATCGATCTCTCTATTTTACTTCTTGAGCCCCCAAAGGCCGCAATTCTTATTCGAATTGGCTGACATTTTACGCAGGTCTCTTACATATAATTTAATTGTGGTCCAAACCGGACCATATCTTGATATCGCTCTAATAGCAGAGCAAATCTTTTTTTATATCCTGTTTTGCCTAAGAAAAGATGCCGGGAAAAGAACTCGACAAATGCGATCCATGGTGGATATATACCCTCCACCATGGATCGCATTTGATTCGGCCCGGCCGATCTTAGCACGCTTTTACTTGTTATGATTTCCAACAGCTGTGCTAAGTATGGTTCAAGTCGGTCAATAACCTGATATAGTTGTCATATAAACCGATCTGGGGTCTTGACTTCTTGGGCCTATAGGGGGCGTAATTCCTATCCGCTTTGGCTGAAATTTTGCGTGAGGGGTTTTGTTATGATTTTCAACAACTATGCAGAGTATCGTTTAAATCGGTACATAACCTGATATAGCCGCCAAATAAACCGATTTCAAATCTTGTCTTCTTGAGCCACTAGAGGGCGCAATTCCCATCCGATTTTGCCGAAATTTGGCATGAGGTGTTTTGTAATGACTTCCAAGAACTGTACTGAGTATGGTTCAAATCGGTTCATAACCTGATATAGCTGCCATATAAGCCTATCTTGGATCTCGACTTCTTGAGCCACTAGAGGGCGCAATTCTTATCCGATTTGGTTGAAGTTTGGCGTAAAATATTTTATTGTGATTTTCAACATCTGTGTCAAGTGTGGTTTAAATCGGTCCATAACTTGATATAGCTGCCATATAAACCGATCTTGGATCTTGACTTCTTGAGCCACTAGAGGGCGTAGATATTTTGCTATGTCTTCCAACAACTGTGCCAAGTATGGCCCAAATCGGTATATAACCCTATATAGCTGTCATATAAGCCGATCTAGGAACTTGCATTCTTATGCCGCAATTCTTATCCGTTTTCGCCGATATTTTGCATGAAGTGTTTTGTTATAACTTCCAACAACCGTGCTTAGTATGGTTCAAATCGGTACATTACTTGACATAGTTGCCATATAAACTGATCTGGGATTCTGTCTTCTTGAGCCACTAGAGGGCGCTATTCTTGTCCGAGTTTGCTGAAATTTGGCATGAAGTGTTTTGTTATGACTGTGCTTAGTACGTTTCAAATCGGTGAATAATCTGTTATATTGGGTTGCCCAAAAAGTAATTGCGGATTTTTTAAAAGAATGTAAATGCATTTTTAATAAAACTTAGAATGAACTTTAATCAAATATACTTTTTTACACTTTTTTCAAAAGCAAGCTAAAAGTAACAGCTGATAACTGACGGAAGAAAGAATGCAATTTCAGAGTCACAACCTGTGAAAAAATTTGTCAACGCCGACTATATGAAAAATCCGCAATTACTTTTTGGGCAACACAATAGCTGCCATATAAACCGATCTTGATTTTTTAACCCTTTAGAGGGCGCAATTTTTATCTAATTTTATTGAAATGTTGTACAACAGCTTTTACCATGACCTTTTAAATACATTCTTAATATGGTCTGAATCGATTTTTAGCCTGATGCAACTCCCAACTAAACTGATTTCCCGATTATGCTTCTTGACCCCGTACAAGGCGTAATGCTTAACCGAATGAACTGTAATATTACCCAAAGACTTCATTTACGGTCCGAATCGAACTATAACTTGATATATCTCCAATAGCATAACAATTCTTATCCATTATTCTTTGTTTGCCTGAAAAGCGATACCGCGCAAAAAACTTGACAAATGCAATTCATGGAGGATATTTAAGATTCGGCCCGAACGAACTTAGCACGCTCTTGCTTGTCTTAGTATGCAATGGAAAAGTAAAGCCAGAAGTTAGAACAAAACCAACCATAGTGTCACGCATTTCGATCTCTTGTTGAAGGCAGTTCGACTTCGGATACTTTAAGGTGTGAAGGCTTCAAGGACCGAACTTTGCACAGTGGGAGAAAATAAAAAAAATATATTAGCATATATGCCGTGTGAAAACCGGTGTGATATCTCTTTGAAATTTGGAATGGTTAGAGCTGGAGTGGAGATACTGTAGACCTCAAGCGGAGTTTTTTGTGGGGATTTTTGAAAATTGGAATACAACCGAAGATTTGGCAGCCCCAAAAAATTTTCGAAATACTGAGGAGAACAACTTTAGGAGCCTGCCAAAAGGCGCCCGAACAACCTAGGGCTAACACCTCAGCTCTAACCATTCCAAATTTTCAAAGAGATATCCCCAACCGTTCTTACATTTGGTTTTCTCCCACTGTGCGTTGGTAGGTTGTACTTATATATGGTTGCCCAAAAAGTAATTGCGGATTTTTTAAAAGAAAATAAATGCATTTTTAATAAAACTTAGAATGAACTTCAATCAAATATACTTTTTTTACACTTTTTTTCTAAAGCAAGCTAAAAGTAACAGCTGATAACTGACAGAAGAAAGAATGCAATTACAGAGTCACAAGCTGTGAAAAAAATTGTCAACGCCGACTATATGAAAAATCCGCAATTACTTTTTGGGCAACCCAATAGAATTATATCGAAAGAAGATAAAATAAAATAATTTTTGCCTTAACATCAAAAAACAAAAAAATTATATTAGCATTTAAAAATTTTTATCTATTTTTCGTACATAACAATTTGTTCTCGGACTATCTTTAACCCATGAACATCTAGATAGACCTTAATGGCATTTTATTTCACTAATTTGCCTTCCACACACCATACTGGCCTTAATTTCTTAATAAACTTAAATGCCGTTTAAATTTTCCATTTGAATTAAATTTGAATGGTATTTTAGCCAATGCTATCTATGCCACTTCAAATTGTTTGTAACTTTGTATGGAAATTCCGTTTAGAAATTTTTTTGTTATGCCTTTTGAAATTCTATTTTTAATATGCAAATTCAATTGCATATTTTTTTTTTTTTGGGGTTTGATTTCCATTATAGCCATTTAAGCTTTCTGTCACAAACTACAATTGTAACTGCATTTTAGCAAATTTTTGGGAAATGT
Organism: Stomoxys calcitrans; assembly: GCF_963082655.1. Taxonomy (NCBI): domain Eukaryota; kingdom Metazoa; phylum Arthropoda; class Insecta; order Diptera; family Muscidae; genus Stomoxys; species Stomoxys calcitrans. The sequence continues at coordinate 132,277,434 of NC_081556.1, read as the reverse complement.
AGACAAATTCTTGATTCTGAAATAGTTGCATTAAAAATGCATCTAAAACATGACCACAAACATTTGTAAATGTTATTCTATGAGCTTAAAGAATGTTTTGGCTATGCGAAGCATTAAAAACTTTAAAACAGGCATATCTACAGACTAGAAGTCTTTCATTAAATCTTTTGTCTGGTCCAACATCTTTTCAGCCAGAAGAAAACAAACACTTCGAGAGTATAGTTAGCAAAGAAAGAACGAAATGAAAAAAAATTCTTTAATTTCCAAGGTGACAAGGAATAGCTTTTGCAATGTGTTATAAAAGTGAATATGTATAACAAAAGGGCGTAGGTTTTGAGGAAAGGGGGGACGAGAATTTTTTTTAAATGTATCCTTGGTACACCAATTTGATACTTAAAAAAATCAATTAGATTCCTTAAAAGGCCATCTATGAACATAACATTGGCACGGGTTATCGTTAACCGATCGCCACTAATTTCGTAATTTGCCTATTAGGATCAAAAGGAGGAAAAACGGAGAGTATGCGCTTTAAATAAAATACTTTTTTTGGGGGTACTCTTATGCCCATATTTTTGAGGCACAGGTTGTGCGATGTACTGCCTAAGGATCCCAGCAGGTCTAACTTCCTGACGATGCACAGTGGGAGAAAATCGAAAATATCTAGTAAAAAATATGCCGTGTGAGAAAGGGCATGGTAAGAGAAGAGGTGTTGGGGAGATCGCAAGCAATGCTTTAAAGCCCTATGTTCACCGGCCGCCTTTTGGCAGGCCACTAAAGTTGGTCACCTCGGCATTTCGAAAGATTGTTGAGGCCGCCTATAATCTTCATTTGTTGTCCGATTTTAAAAATTCTTTTTCTTTTTTTTGTTGGATAGTGCTCAAAATTCTTTTTTTTTTGTTTGTCAAATTGTTTGCCCGATATTTCTTTATAGGCAAACAAAGGATAATGGATAATAATCGATTCATAACGATTGCGACCATACTTAGTTTGGCAATTGGAGACCAAAGTGGTCAAGTCATTGTGCTAAATTTTAGCCATATCGGATAAGAATTGCGCCCTTTAGGGGCTCAGGAAGTATAATCGGGAGATTATATTTCAGGAACTAGGGTTGCCCAAAAAGTAATTGCGGATTTTTTAAAAGAAAGTAAATGCATTTTTTAATAAAGCTTAGAATGAACTTTAATCAAATATATTTTTTTTACACTTTTTTTCTAAAGCAAGCTAAAAGTAACAGCTGATAACTGACAGAAGAAAGAATGCAATTACAGAGTCACAAGCTGTGAAAAAATTTGTCAACGCCGACTATATGAAAAATCCGCAACTACTTTTTGGGCAACCCAATACAATCGGGAGATTATATTTCCTGAACCGATTCGGATTATACTTCCTAATCAGGAAGAATAATCGGTGTCTGGTATTGTGTCTCCACTTGAGTGCCGGTATCTGTTAGACGGGAAAGTCGGGCAATGACAAATGAAATGCTCCAACTTCTAATCATCTTCCCCGCATGCCCTACACATGCTATCACTTGCCGCACCGATTTTACATAAGCTCGTAGTCCTCAGTGTCCCGCTATGATACCAATAGCTATACTGACTTCCTTTCAGAAATAGCCTTGTCTTCTCACGATCTGGATACCCCCATAGGAGTTACGCCGTCTTACCCACTATTTTGCTGTTTCACAAAGTTGCATCCGCATTCGTCGCCCACTCCCTTAACTCGGACTGCGTCGTCCCGAAAGGCTTCGGGTAAACCAAGTTTATAGATGGCAGTCCTCTGGCCTTCACCGCCAAATCGTCTGCCCTCTCATATCCCCTTACTCCGTTATGACCCTGCACCCAAACGATGCGGATTTTGCCATCCTCAGAGAAGGCGTTAATCTCCTTCTTTTTTTCCCATACCTACCAAAGTCCTTTGCCAAAGTCCTTCATAATCGGTTCAGAGTTAAAAACAGGATCCATGTAGAAATATCGTCCAATTTACTTTTAAAGGTTAGGTGAAGCAGAGCCCGATCTTTGCCTTGCTTCTTTTTTCGGATTTTTGAGTGAGACTTGCCCCAATTGTTTTGCGAAGGCATTTGTGGCTATATATTTTTGGACTACATCCTTGAGATTCAGATTTTTCACCTCCTCCACAATTTAATTTTTATACCCTCCACCATAAGATGGGGGGTATACTAATTTCGTCATTCTGTTTGTAACTACTCGAAATATTCGTCTGAGACCCCATAAAGTATATATATTCTTGATCGTCGCGACATTTTATGTCGATCTAGCCATGTCCGTCCGTCTGTCCGTCCGTCCGTCCGTCCGTCCGTCCGTCTGTCTGTCGAAAGCACGCTAACTTCCGAAGGAGTAAAGCTAGCCGCTTGAAATTTTGCACAAATACTTCTTATTAGTGTAGGTCGGTTGGTATTGTAAATGGGCCATATCGGTCCATGTTTTGATATAGCTGCCATATAAACCGATCTTGGGTCTTGACTTCTTGAGCCTTTAGAGTGCGCAATTCTTATCCGATTGGAATGAAATTTTGCACGACGTGTTTTGCTATGATGTCCAATAACTGTGCCAAGTATAGTTCAAATCGGTCCATAACCTGATATAGCTGCCATATAAACCGATCTTGGGTCTTGACTTCTTGAGCCTCTAGCGTGCGCAATTCTTATCCGATCAGATTTAAATTTTGCACGACCTGTTTTGTTATGATATGCAACAACTGTGCCAAGTATGGTTCAAATCGGTCCATAACCTGATATAGCTGCCATATAAACCGATCTTGGGTCTTGACTTCTTGAGCCTCTAGAGGGCACAGTTCTTATCCAATTTAAATGAATTTTTGCACAAAGTATTTGGTTATGATATCCAACAAATGTACCAAGTATGGTTGAAATCGGTCCATAACCTGATGTAGCTGTCATATAAACAGATCTGGGGATTTGACTTCTTGAGCTTCTAGAGGGCGCAATTCCTATCCGATTTGGCTGAAATTTTGCATGACGTATTTTATTTTTACTTTCAACAACTGTGTCAAATAAGGTTCAAATCGGTTCATAACCTGATATAGCTGCCATATAAACCGATCTGGGATCTTGACTTCTTGACCCCTAGAGGTCGCAATTATTATCCGATATGCCTGAAATTTTGTACGACGGATTCTCTCATGACCATCAACAAACGTGTTTATTATGGTCTGAATCGGTCTATAGCCCGATACAGATCCCATATAAATCGTTCTCTCTATTTTACTTCGTGTGCCCCAATGGGCGCAATTCTTATACGAATTGGCTGAAATTTTACACAGGTCTCCAACATATAATTTAATTGTTGTCCGAACCGGACCATATCTTGATATCGTTTTAATAGCAGAGCAACTCTTTTCTTATATCCTTTTTTGCCTAAGAAGAGATGCCGGAAAAAGGACTCGACAAATGCGATCCATGGTGGAGGGTATATAAGATTCGGCCCGGCCGAACTTAGCACGCTTTTACTTGTTATTCCTACGCCATTGGCTGTGGTCGAATGTATGTCTAGGCGACATCTATGAAAGCATATTTTTTTTGTTCTTCGAATCCAATTTTTTACACAATAAACGATTTTTTACTTTCCTTACATTTATATAGGCTTTTTTTGGCCTTTTGCTTCAGGGCTTAAGTCTCTTGTACGTCTTCCATATGAATTTCTCTGCTTTTGATGTCAAGACCATTTTTCCATTTAAATTCTACTACTTGCTGAGAAGCTTTAATCTTTTTGCTGTTTCTTACTTTAACTTTTTGTGATTTTATATTTGTTTCTTGTGGCTGACCAAAAGAATAATTGTTTAATATGGAAATAGGTGATTGTGTTGGAAAAATGTTTTCTGTCTCATAATTTGTTTAAAAAATTTTAATAAAAATATTTATTTCATATGATTGGTTTTTGGCTTTTAAATTAAGTTGCCGACCCACCATCCTAGTAAAGGGGCATTTCAATTTTGTCATTCCGTTTGCAAGATATTAATTTATAACACTAAACTGCATATAACCTAGAAGTTTGTAAAAATCTAAGATGAGTTTATAATATCCCTGTGTCTGTCCATCTGCATTAGTAAATCGTTGTCTTCGCATTCTAAAGATGCAAATTTTGCCCATGAACATTCCACTAAGGTGCAGGGGCTAACTTCTCACATATCAATGATTGGAGTCCCATTCAATTTTAAGCTCAATGATAAGGAGCCTCCCTTTTTATGGCCGAGTCCGAACGGCGTGTCGCAGTGCGACACCTCTTTGGAGAGAAGTTTTACATGGCATAGTACCTCACAAATGTTGCCAGCATTAGGAGGGGAAAACCACCGCTGAAAATTTTTTCTGATGGTCCCGCCTGGATTCGAACCCAGGCGTTCAGCATCATAAGCGGACATGCTTACCTCAGCACTGCGGTGGCCTCCAAGCTGAAAGCAGACCAAAATTTCACTAAATCGAAAAAAATTCAAGGTTTCTAGTGTCTTAAGAAGGCACATGGGTGGATCGCTTTATTCACCTTTAGATCCACATACACAAGTGTGGGTGTTGGCATGTCTCAACGTACTTAAACAGCTGGCTTGTACTTTCTATTTCGAACAACGACAACTAAACGTATACCAAGTCTGGATACCCCTTTGGTAGTCATATAAAATTTGCTATAAACCAAAAATGAAATGTGTCACAAATGTCAGTTGCAGTCTGCTGAAGTACGCATACATTTTAAACACAATTCCTTTGCAAAGATTTCTACACTGCAACTGCAAAACTAAGGGGCATATCAACTGTAACCCATCCAATAAAATGCAGCTAAAAATTTTTACAAAGACAAATCAAGATATTTTTATGTTTTGTACTTTTTTTTTTGACATAACACGCATATGCATAAATAATCTTTGGCCATAGAAACACGCGCAAACCCTTCATAAAGCATGATGCATTAGAAAAACAGGATATGAAAATAGTTGTATCGCTAGTAGCGTTTAAGCATCACACCAAAGAAAACAGTGTAAAAAAAAGTTACTATTAACACTAGTTTACTAAAAGCTTACAAATCAATATAATTACTAGAAAAATCTCAGCTTCAAACGATTAGAAGATCAGACACATGGGAAATGTTAGAACGTTTAAGGTTGCACTGAAAAAATGATTTTCTTACTTTAAAGATTGGAATCAAAGGAAAAAGTACTGTTGCTCCGTGTATTGTGTTGCAATCTCTGGCTTTCCTTTTCCACTTACAAAGAAAATCTTCAATCTTCGAGCTCGACTCGAAAGAAAAACAAAGAAAACTTGTAAAATTTTATGATCTACGCCCTAACAGGCAAAAAACTTGAAAATGCAAAAATTCGGCAGAGCCCGGCTGGGATTCGAACCTGGGCACACGAAGCAACAGCTAGAGGCGTTGCCGTCGTCTAGCGTTCGAAGCCATCAATACAATTTCAAACAGAAGCACAGAATCTTGTACGTACCATGGAAGTAGTGTAATTTGTGCTGACAGAAAATTTGTGTGTTGCCATCTCTGGCTTTCATAAAAAGCTAGTAAGGAAAGGCAAAAGTCGAGCGGTGTCGACTTTATAATACCATACACCTACCCTATATATACAAAAGTGGGACTATATCTAATTTTGAACCAATTTTTATTAAAAATACTGTATCCAATTTCGAGCAAAGCAAATATGCTCAAAATGTATTAACTATAGTGGACAAATCACAAAAAATGACCAAAATGTAACGAATATATAGATCTAAATCTGAACCGATTTCGATCAAACTTTATGGATATTGTGGAATACGTCGAGGAAAGCGTTGTACAAGATTTTGGGAAGACCAATCTACCCATAAATGCGCTTACAGTGGGTCTAGGAGTGAAAATCGGGCGATATATAGATATGTTAGCTATACCTAAATCTGAACAGATTTCTATGAAATTCACCAGTAATATCGAGAGTCATAAGAATATCCTTCCCGTCAAATTTCGAGAGAATCGGTTAATAGACGGCCATTTTATTGGTGTATTACTGTAAATCGGACGAACATACATATGGGAGCTATATCCAAATCTGAACCGATTTAAATAATATTCATTTTTAATATCGAAAGTCATAAAAAAAGCCTTCCTGTCAAATTGCGAGAGAATCGGATAACAAATAACCATTTTATTGATGTATTACTGCGAATCGGACCAACATATACAATATATGGGAGCTATATCCAAATCTGAATCGATTTCTATGAAATTCACCGGTTATATTGAGAGTCGTAAGGAAATCCTTCCTACCAAATTTCTAGAGAATCGGTTAACAAATGACCATTTTGTTGCTGTATTACTGATAATCGCACGGATATATATATGGGAGCTATATTCAAATCTGAACCGATTTCTATGAAATTCACCGGTAATATTGAGAGTCATTAGAAAATCCTTCTTGCCAAATTTCGACAGAATCGGTCAACAAATGACTATTTTATTGCATTATTACCACGGTAGTGGTGTAGGGCATACAAATCTCCGATCATTGAGCTCATCGCGAAAGAGAAAAAAACAAAAGTTGTAAAATTTAATGGTCTTCGCACTAACAGGCAAAAAACTTGATAATGAAAAAATTCGGCAGAACCCGGACAGGATTTGAACCTGGGCACACAGAGCAACAAGGAGAGCTGTTGTCGCTTTCTATCGTTGGAAGCCATCAATACAACTTCCAACAGGTGCACCACGGAAGTAGTGTAATTGTCGCAGAAAAAAAAAATCGGTTATCACACAAAAACACATGCATTGGAGAAAAGTACAGCTAATAGACAAGGTTGGCGAGCATGAATAATGTGGTAATTGTATCATGAAGCGTTTTCGTAATTAATACATACCAACGCAAGGCACTTGAAGCTATCACATCTAATATGGTTGAAGAGTCTTCTAATCAAAAACGAAACGCGTCCCATAGTGTTTGGTCTGTGCTGCCTTTTGCATTTGCAAAAAAATCTCCGAGCATTGAGCTCTCCTCGAAAGAGTAACACAAAAAATTGTAAAATTTGATAATCTTCGCCCTAACCAGAAAAAAACTTGAAAATGAAAAAACATCGTTTGGTATCTCAATTTTTTTCTTTTACTTTTGTGAAGAAGACATATTGTAGATGCGTTTTATCTGAAATTTGAACAAGATTGTCAATAGGCAAATTTTTGTTTAAAAATGTTGGAAAAACCCCTCGAGCTATAAAATTTCAGAGACCAGTTTTCCTATTCGGGCTAATGTTTTTTATACCCACCACAAAAGGACAGGGTGTGTATTTATTTTTCATATTAAGTTGTGGACACTTTTTGCAGCACAGTCATTGGCGAATTTACCACAAATCCATATCATGCATAAAAATGAAAATTGGACAGCAAATGCAGACGTTAATTTCAAAATGCGAAGCAGGTCTCGGTCAAAATTGCAAAAAAAAAATTTAAGTCGAATACTCCCGAAACCAGTGATTTTGAAGACCTCATGAGGACTTTTTTGTACTGCTTTTTGAGCACTATCCAGCAAAAACCAAGTCAAAAGGAGTTAAGTTCGGCCGGACCGAACTTTGGATACCCACCGACTCGGGTATATATGTAAACCATCTTTAGCCGTAACCTGGTGAAAAATGCATAATTTATGCCGCCATAGCTGCTATATCTAAATATAGTCCGATTTGGACCAAGTTCGGCGCGGTTATTGAGTGGTCTAATAAGTAAAAGTCATTGTTCAATTTGTAGAACCATAAACGACACGGATTTCGAAAAGCCTAACATAAGTCACTGTGTTAATTTTCAGCGAAATCGGATTTTAACTGCGCCTTTTATAGGGCCAAGTCTTGCAATCGAGTGATCGGTCTATATGGAGCTATATTCAAATCTGAACCGATCTGGGCCAAATTGAAGAGAGATGTCAAAGGGCCTTATGCAACTCACTGTCCCAAATTTCGGTGAGATCAGAGAATAAATGTGTCTTTTATGGTTCCAAGACCTTAAATCGAGAGATCGGTCTATATGGCAGCTATATTTAAATCTGGACCGAACTACGCCAGATTGGAGAAGGATGTCGAAGACCCTAACACAACTCACTGTCTCAAGTTTCGACGAGATAGGACGATAAATGCGCCTTTTATGGGTCCAAAACCATAAATCGAGAGTTCGGTCTATATGGTAGCTATTGTATATACAAATCTGAACTGTTCAGGGCGAAATTGCAGAAATATGTCGAAGAGCCTAACACAACTGTATGTCCCAAATTTCGGAGAAATCGGAAAATAAATTCGTCTTTTATGGCCCCGAAACCGTAAATCGAGAGATCGGTCTGTATGGCAGCTATATACAAATCTAGACCGATCTTGAAGAAAATATGTCAAGGGGTCTAACACAACTCACTGTCCCAAATTTTAGCAAAATCGGACAATAAATGTGCCTTTTATGGGCCCAAGACCTTAAATCGGCGGATCGGTCTACATGGCGCCTATATCCAAATATGTACCCATCTGGGCCAAATTAAAGATGGATGTCGAAGGATCTAACACAACTGACTGTCCCAAATTTTAACAAAATCGGAAACCATTCGGTTAACAATTGCTGCTTTCAAGGGCTCAAAATCTCAAAATGGGAGATCGGTTTTTATGGAGCCATATCAGATTACAGACTGATTTGGACCGTATTTGGCACTGTTGTTGAAAATCGTAACAGAACTCCATGTGCCGAATTTCAGCCAAATCGAGTAACAATTACGGCTTCCAGGGGATCACGATCTCAAAACAGGGTTCATATGGGAGCTACTACAGATTATTGATCGATTTGAAGCTTACCGTTGTTGGAAATTTTAAAAGAACACTATGTGCCGAATTTCGGGTAACAATTGCGGCTTTAGGGGCTCAAGATGTGCGTAGTGTTCTGGTAGGGCTTCCAATAAGCGATGAAGGTATGATCCAAATCCCTGTACAACGGGATATATTGTAGCTCCCGTATAAACTGATTCCCTGATTGGTCTTCTGCATCCCCAAGAAGCCTAAAATTTTGACTGATTTGTTAGACTTCTTAAGTTTTCAACTAATTTCAATTTTCTAAATTTTGTTATAATCCACAGTGATGGGTTCCCAAGTTTAGCCCCAGCACTTTCTTATTTGTTTTTTTTTCTAGTTCACCTTTTAAAAAATGTTTTCAGTTTTCTATCTTAAAATGTCATTACTTTTTTTGTAATCTAGTGTGATTGGATAAATAACAACTATGCTTAGATGGCAAAGTTATTATTTTTTCCCAAACACCTCCATACACCCCATCCACATTACATCCACTAACAGGATCTTGATATGTTCCTGTTCAAGGATATTCGGATATTCATGCACTTGAACAGAGACATCAAGTACTGAAGCGGCAAAGAGTTGCAGAGAAGACAAATGGATAGACAGCACAGTCGAACAGACAGACAGACAGACACAATTCAACATCAGACTTTTGAATTACTCTTCTCGTGCTTTATGCTTTTACTTTGCTTTGTTGTTGTTGCTGTAGTTGTTGCATATAAAAGTGCTGCATCAGCACCGGTTGGTATTACCCTTGAAATATTTGCACACACACAGTCACACACACCCCTGAATGCCATGGTGTATTCTCGCTGATGTTCAGACAAGGCTATTGTTACTATTGTTGTTGCTGTTGTTGTTGTTGGTTCTTTGCCGTGAAACAGGCTATCGTTTTTGTGTTTTTGTTATTCTACTGAGTGTGCATATTTGTTGCTGTTTTTTTTTCTGTTGTTTCTATAGTTGTGGTAGTAGTTTCCACTATTGTCTATTGTGTGTGGGCGTATGTTTGGTAGTCAGTCTATGATAATGTACTGGTTGAAATTTTTGTCCATAGTGTTTGTTGTTCCTATTGTTGTTGTTGTCATATTTTTGTGTCCATTTGTATTGCATATCCCAAGGAGCGTACATATGAATTGGAAAAAATCGTACAAGTTCACAACAACCATTAAATGGAAATTAAAACATTGCAACATAAAAACAACAAACATTGAAATGAGAAAATGAGAGAGAGAGAGAGAGGAGAGAGTGGGAGAGGGCATAAGTGAGGAACAACAATTAAGGGTTTAGGGGAGTAAAATTCCCATCAGTTATTTTGTTTTGAATAGCGGCAAAGCAAAAACCATGAAAACATGTTCTTGTAGTTTAAAGTTATTTTTTGTAAAGAGTTTGAGAGAAAGTCCTTTTCTCAGAGTATATATAATGAGAGAGCCATAGCTACCTTAATTTCCTGTTATTCTACTTAAGGGTATTTTTTTCCCACAATGGTTATATTAGGGGGAAATTTTTATGTTGAGAATCAACAATCATATAAACATTGACATGCGCTTTGCCTTAGCACTCTTAGCCTGGCCTTACTTTGTACTCATTCTCTGTTTTTATGTTTTTATTCTCTTTTCAGAACTTTTCGAGAGCACACACTTCGCAATACACCTGTAACGAAAGGTTATAAAAACGGCAAACTGTAAACTCCTTATAACGGACTCCCTGCTATCGGGGCATCTCTCGTGAAACTTTTGCTCAATTTAAATCAAATAACGGTATAAATAAAAACCCGATTAGACGGCAGTTGGTGTTCAAAGAGAGTGAGAGAACGTGTTGATGTTGTGCGAGTGTGTTTCGTTTGAAGACCTTATGTTTTGATAAAAGTTTATTTAACATTGGTCCTCGGCTATAACGTCAGTCAGTTCGTAACGGTTAGTGATAGAGAAAGCACCACGGATGCTTAACGTCTGTTTTCACGACGAGTGAGAAAAGTTTCTATAAAGTCTTAACAAGCAAAAACCCAAAAGAAAAACAACCTTTAAAAAAAAAAACACGCGTCTGCAGCTTTAACACAAGCCAAACACACAAAAGAAATTCCAAAGCGAAAGGAAAATTTAAGGCACCTTAATACAAAAAAAGGAATTCCCAACCAAACAAAGTGAAGTGAATAAAAATGAGGGAATTAAACTTCTAAACAAAAATTAAGAAAATTTTCAAAAAATAAACAAAAAAAGCTGCTTACAATTTTATTATAAAAAAATAAATTTAAATCTAAAATTAATAAAAGTGCAAAATCTAATGTAGAAAAAAATCATTGCTCAAATTTCACAACATCCTGGCACCACCTAGTTGTTGGTACCAAGGATTTAAATTTATCGAAACCTAAGGAAGAATTCCTAACATATTCATATAAAGAAATATTTGGAGAGAAAATAAAGCAAAAAAGTGTTAGAAAAATGTGCTCAATAACAAAATATCTCAATAAATCACCGCCAAGGGCCCCCAAAGCCCTATGGATGTTGCTCAGCCATATCCTTATGGTGGTGCTCATGCAATTTGTGGATTATGCCCATTCTGATTATGAGAATACCTGGAATTTGTATTATGAACAGCCATGCTGCATGGGTTCCCAAGGCGGACATCATCCAAGGCATCACAAAGGTAAGGCCATTAGTCTTAAAACAGCGATTGCTCGGGAAAAAAATATTGGTCTTTTTCGGGAAAACATGCAGATTTGTTTTTTTCAAAGGATTTGCTCAAAAATCTGTGGAAACGCAAACTCCCTAAGCATTCACCATCTATTGCATGGTGTTTCTTAGGTAACTTTGGTTTATTTATGCTGGGAAAACAAAGTATTTTTAATGTTTTCTACCCCACCTTGCAATTTGTTTCACTTTGGGTCTAGACTCTGTAAACCAATACAGCTCACCTTCTCTTCCCTTCCCCTTATGGGCCGCAAAAAAAAGATATAAATCTTTAAAGTTTGTTTTTCCCTTTAATTTTGTTTGATTTTCTTGAGGCTGACGTAAAAGTTTTAATAGCCTTTCGTTATTTCCTCCTTGTGTGCCAGTTTGTATTTTATTTTTGTTTCCTTTTATTCCCTGTTTTTTTGTGTTTTCTTTTTTTTCTTTGGGGCCTTTGGCCATGGAGTAGGAATAGCAGTTTTTTTGGGGGTTTTTATAGACGTTATTTTGTGCTTGTTGATTTGACAGCTATTTAAAATGGAAGGCTTTTAGTTGGTTATACCTTTTCATTGGAAGTCCATAAAATTCTTTGGATTGTTTTGTGGAGGGACCCTTTTTGAAAAAAGCAAACTTTTTTTTGCCTTAGCTAATGAGGATTCTATGAAAAACGTATTTGCAAAGAAAATAATTTTTGCCCATTTTTCCCCCTTTTCTCCTTCAACTCTACCAACACCTAGTAAAAGGATTAGGTTTATAGGAAAATGCCGAAAAAATTTAGGGTAACTTTGTTGAATAGCTAGAAAATTCATAGTAGGCTATAAATTCCTATTAAAACTTTGTTTGGATTTAAGTCTTTAATTTGGTATATAAATCGTTGATTGCATTAAATAATGAAAAGATTAAAGAGTTCTTAAGTTTAAACGAAGCCCACAATTTTTTAGGAACTAGGATTTATGGAAACTTTTTTTTTATATTTTTCTAAATTGCCTTACCATATGGAAACATTAAAGGCCTTATTCACAAAACTTAATGTAGACTTGAAATAGGTTTTTTTTGACAGATTTCCTTTATAGAACTGTCAAATAAAACTATTTCAAGTATTCATTAAGTTTTGTGAATAAGGCCGTAAAATTTCTATTTGACTATGCAGAGGGAAAATAGGTCTCAAATTATGATTTGATCACAGGATTTTAGGGCACCTTGCTTAAGATATCTGCTAACCAATGCCAAAAGTCAGAGATTGGAATATCATCGAGATCCCTGCTTCCGTTCTTATGACAAAGGCTCACAAACCTCGAAACGAATCTCGCTAGACTTTCGAAATTTTGCAAAATTAGTACCACTGAAATAGGTCGGTTCAGATTCCAAAAAGGGCCAACTAGGCTTAGGTTTAGATATAGCACACATAAAGGGTGATTTCTTAGCTATCATCTTTTTGGCAACACTGATTTAAACAGCTCTCACACGTTTCTTTTTTTATTTTACTCTCAAGCATCTTCAGTTTGGTCTATAATTTAACCATCAATCGTCTTACAAACGAACAACACTTGCAAATTATTGAATTTTCTTATCAAATTAAGTGCTCTGTTAAGAAAGTTCATCGCGCGCTTCTTCAATGAAGTGACAAAGCTCATTTTTGACTGAATGGGTATGTCAGTAAACAAAATTGCCGATTTTGTAGTGAAGATCAACCAGAAGCATTGCAAGAGCTACCAATCCATCCAGAATAAGTCATAGTTTGGTGAGGTTTATGGGCTGGCGGCATCATTGGACCGTACTTCTTCAAAGATAATGCGAATCGTAACGCAGCTGTGAATGATGAGCCCTACAGTGAGATGATAACAACTTTTTTTTGGCCCCATATGTAAGAGCTTGACTTGCATGACATGTGGTTTCAATACGACGGTGCCACATAGCAATGGACTTATTGAAATGAATTTTGCGAAAAGATTCCTTGGGCCAATATGGCCCGAATAAGTTCAAGCCTTATATAGCCCCATTGAAAACTAATTTGTCGATTTAACTTCATTTTTATTATAATACCCACCAACTTGGATGTGAGATATTCGAACCTAGTCATTCCGTTTGTAATGCCTCAAAATATTGATCTGTGACCTCATAGAGTACATAAATTATATATCGTCTTGACATGTCTATCTGGCTATGGAATTCATGTAACGGTCGAACGAATACAGATATTAGCTAGCAATTTTTTACGGATACTTCTTATTAATGTAGGTCATTGGAGATTGCTAATGGGCCATATCGATTCAGATTTCAATAAAGCTCCCATGTAAGCCGATCTCCAGGTTTCACATCTTAAGCCCCTGGAAGTCAAAAATATTGTCCGATTTGATTGAAATTTTGCATACGGTGTTTAGTTTCGATTTCCCTATTTGAGATCTGGAGCCTCTGAGTGCGGCAATTTGGCTGAAATTTTGCACGTAGTGTTCTATTATTACCTCCAACAACCATGCTAAGTATAATGCAAATCGGTGTTTAGCCTGATATAGCTTTTTTATAAAACGATATCCCAATTTGACATCTTGAGAACCTGGATATCGGAATTGTTGTCCGATTTAGCTGAAATTTTGCATGTGGTGTTCCGTTACGACTTTCAACGCTTGTATTCATATATAGAGGAGAAGATACGAAAAACAAGGCGCTTATATCCAAATCGGGACCGATCTGAAACATATTGAAGTTGAATATTGAAAGGCCTCACACGACTCACTGTTCCAAATTTCGGCAAAATCTGACAAAAAGTGCGCCTTTTATGGGCCCAAGACCTTAAGTCGAGAAATCGGTCTTTATGGCAGTTATATCCGAATCTAGACCGATCTGGGCCAAATAGCAGAAAGATGTCGGGGGGCCTGACATATCTCACTGCCCCCAATTTTGGCGACATCTTACATTAAATGCGCCTTTTATGGGCCCAAAACCTTAAATTGAGAGATTGGTCTATATGGCCGCTATATTCAAATCTGGACCGATCTGAGCCAAATTGAAGAAGGATGTCAAAGAGCCCAACAAAACTCACTGTCCCTAAGTTTAGCAAAATCGGATAATAAATGTGACTTTTATAGGCATAAGAACTTAAATCGGCGGGGGCTATATCAAGATATAGCCCATAATCGAACTTAACCTGCCTATAGGCAAGAAAAGAATCTTTGCAAAGTTTCATCTTAATATCTCTATTTTTAAAGACTGTATCGAAACGAACGACGACGATCACGAATATATATACTTATTAGGGTCTCCTTTTTCAACCTAACTTAACCTATTCGCTCCTGACATTTCTGAGGTTTTCAGCCAATCTAAAATTTCTATATTAAGTGGTGTCGCTTTGGGGCTTGTGATTTATATGGTGTGCTGCAAATATATTTTTTTGCGGAATAGGGCTGGAAAATTCTTTACTCATATAAAAATTATGTCTATCATCGCACTATGGCGAGTTGGTATGTTGTATTTGAATCGTATTAATTGCGAAAACGCCTCTATGATAAAATTACCAAATTAACCACGCTCGACAACCCTGTCTATTAGCTGTACTTTTTCCAAATGCAGGTGTTTTTGTGTAATGGCGGACTTTTTTTCTGTGACAATTACACTACTTCCGTGGTACACATGATTCTGTGCATCTGTTGGAAGTTGTATTGATGGCTTTGAACACTAAACAATGGCAATGGCTATCGCTGTTGCTCCGTGTGTCAAGATTCGAATACCGGCTGGGCTCTGCTGATTTTTTTTTTTAATTTTCAAGTTGTTTAGCCTGTTAGGGCGAAGATAATTAAATTGTACAATTTCTGTTTGTTTCTCTTTCGAGACGAGCTCAATGATCGGAG